>NC_037338.1:54503266-54805951 GCF_002263795.3 Bos taurus | reverse complement strand
CAATGCAAGAAACACAGGAGATGTAGGTTTGATCCCTGGGTCAAGAAGATCCCTTAGAGGAGGAAATGGCAACCCACTCCAATATTCTTGCCTGGAGAATCCCATGGACAGAGGAGCCTGGTGGGCTATACAGTCCATGGGATTGCAAAGAATCCAACATGAGAGAGTACACGTGGGCATGTGCATACTCAAAGAAGTAGAAAGGCCTTTGAGCAGGAAAATATACAAGTATCTTTCTGTAGGTGAGTCTAGTCAGTGTATATGTAGGCCAGCTTGAGGAATGACTGGGGTACCTTTGAGAGTTATTAAGCTAGGAAGACCGGCCCAGTTAAAGGCTTAGAACACTCATCAGAGTAGCTGAGCCCCACCTGAGTGTACAGCCAGTCATTACTGCCATAGCTTGAATGTGCTTCAGAGAAACTGAGCAAGTACAAGACAAATTTGCATGGCTCAGACCCTAGGCATTGCTGCCCTTATGGTGAATCCAACCAGGAGAACAGGCGAATGGCCAGGAAGGATTACTGGGCAGTAGCACACCCGAAGTCTTCCCCAGGGACTCAGAGGTAAAGAGAGATGTGGGTTCCATGCAAGAGATGTGGGTTCCATCCCTGGGTCAGGAAGAGCCCCTGGAGGAGGGCATAGCAATGTGCTCCAGTATTCTTGCATAAAGAATACCATGCACAGAGGAGCCTGGCGGACTACAGTCTATAGGGTCTTGAAGAGAGAGATAGGACTGAAGCGACTTAGCATGCATGCATGCTGCACATCCAACACCCAGAGATAGAGTTAGAAAGAATCCAGGCTCTGAGAATAAGACCCAAAATCACAGATCAGGAGATAGAAGCTCTCACTAGACTCAGTCATGATGTTTATAGGATTCCCTGTTCATGTGTGATCAGTCATGTCTGACTCTTTTATGACCCTGTGGACTGTTGCTCACCAGACTCCTCTGTCCATGGAACTTCCCAGGCAAGAATACTAGAGTGAGTTGCCATTTCCTGCTCCAGGAGATCTTCCAGACCCAGGAATTGAAACCACATCTCTTGCATCTCCTGCACTGGCAGGTAGATTCTTTACCACTGAGCCACCTGGAAAGCCCATAGGATGCCCAGAGTTAATAATTGAGATTTGTTCATTTTGAATGATAGGTTGTGACTGAAAAACAAGACCCCAGAGACTGAATAAGGCTTAAGAGAAGTAACACAGTATAGTGATTCAGCTGTTCAGCTTTGGTGAGAAAAGGATAGTATGGGTCCTAATTCCTACTTTGCTGATTCATGGCATCTGGTCCTATCACTTCATGGCAAATAGATGGGGAAACAGTGGAAACAGTGTCTGACTTTATTTTTGGTAGCTCCAAAATCACTGCAGATGGTGATTGCAGCCATGAAATTAAAAGACGCTGGCTCCTTGGAAGGAAAGTTATGACCAACCTAGACAGCATATTAAAAAGCAGAGACATTACTTTGTCAACAAAGGTCTATTTAGTCAAGGCTATGGTTTTTCCAGTAGTCATGTATGGATGTGAGAGTTGAACTATAAAGAAAGCTGAGCACCTAAGAGTTGATGCTTTTGAACTGTGGTGTTGGAGGACTCTTGAGAGTCCCTTGGACTGCAAGGAGATCCAACCAGTCCATCCTAAAGATCAGTCCTGGGTGTTTATTGGAAGGACTGATGTTGAAGCTGAAACTCCAATACTCTGGCCTCCTGATGTGAAGAGCTGACTCATTTGAAAAGACCCTGATGCTGGGAAAGATTGAGGGCAGGAGGAGAAGGGGATGACAGAGGATGAGATGGTTGGATGGCATCACTGACTCAATGGACATGAGTTTGTGTGGACTCCGGGAGTTGGTGATGGACGGGGAGGCCTGGCATGCTGCAGTTCATGGGGTCGCAAAGAGTGGGACGTGACTGAGCGACTGAACTGAACTGAACAGGAACAAGTTACCTTACCTCACCTCCCTAAGTTTTCCTTTCTTCATCTGTAAAAGGTGTTGTAGAGTTTCTATTTCAAGGATTTTTGACTCTGCTTCTGCTGCTGCTAAGTTGCTTCAGTCGTGTATGACTCTGTGCGACCCCATAGACGGCAGCCCACCAGGCTCCTCTGTCCATGGGATTTTCCAGGCAAGAGTACTGGAGTGCATTGCCATTGCCTTCTCCTTGGACTCTTGAGTCATGCAAATTAACTAAAAGGACTAAAGCAATGCCAAGCGCCTTGTAAACATTCAGTCAATGTTGGTTGTTATTACAAGAACTTCGTTTACACATATTCATTAACATGTTTTGTTTGAAAATGCCCTAGTTATAGTATACATCATGAAATAGAATGCAGTTATGTGAAATAAGTTTTCATAAACCTTCTATGTAAATATCATCTTGAAATGTAGCTTTATGGTTTTTAAGGTATTTTCTTTAGAAAGTGAATTTTTAACAAAATGTTCCACTTGAAAACCAGGTCTCGATGCTGTTTTGGACAAGTATAAAAGAAACCCATTTTTAAATAAAACAAATTATGATGGTGCTGAAAATGATCTAAATCATTATGGTGGGTAAAGGGCAAATGGTAAAATTTACCCTTAGGGAATCCAATTTTTAAGAAAAAGTCAAAATTTTGCATTGATTTTGGATTGGCCTTACTACCTCAGTATTTGCTCAGGCTTAGCTGGGCCTCACCTCCTCATTTTGCCTTGCCATAAGTTTAGTACCTGCCCCACCAGGTGGTTTGAACAAAATCATTGGCTCAATCATTCAGAATCATCTCACTCTCAACCAATGTGTTAGGTTTATTCACAGGATTCGTGCGTCAGGCTGGGAGAACAAAGGGGTTCTGAAGAAGAAAGAGGCTATCATATTTTTGCAGCAGAATTAGACACCATCTATCTGAAAATGGAATCTGTGGTAAAAATCTCCAGATTACTTGTAATTCTTCTCTTTGGACTTACTCAGTTCTCCCAAGATTTGCTTTCCAGGGGACAATTTAAAATACAATAGACATACTTGGTCCTATTCTACTTCTACTAATTCTGTTGCTCCAAAGCAAATCAACACAACTGTCCCTGATATATTAATATCATTCTACCCTCTCTTCACTCATAGCCCACAATAGAAGCAACTAACTTTGTGAATGAATATTGCTCATTTTTGAAACCTGACAGACTTTTACGGGGAACTGTCAATTGGCTAAGGGGTATTGTATCTAGCTCTAAAGAAACCGTGATTGATTTCCTAATTGTCCCAGCATTTTGCTATCTTATCTCTTTTCTTCATTATTTATATTCCTACCTGAAAGTATCATTGGAAAGATGAAAAAGTGAAATTCAATCGGTTAATGAGCTGTGATGTTACCAAACTTGTGGATGGTGAACGTCTTGAAATCATTGGATGAAACAAGCCTTGAGATAGTCTTTGGGTTTCATTAATCCAGAGGTTCTCAACCTTTGGCATGAATCAGAATCTCCTGGATTACCAGTTTTTGATTCAGAAATTTTGGAATTGGCCTGAGAGATTGCATTTTGAAAAGGTTCCCAGGTGATGCTGATACTGCTGGTTCAGAGACCATACTTAGAACATCACTGCACTAATCTGTGCTTGGCTTCCCTTCTATTAATGTGAATAATCTAGAATTTTCTTTTCCTTAACTGACTTTAGAAATTTATGCTGTATAAAGTAAACATTATTGGTTAAATGGTTATTTTGGTATATGGACATCATATACAGTGTAATAGAATTGGTAGTGTAAGTAATTACTCTATCCATTTGGTTGATTTAATTTGCAAAGCAGTCAATTATATATTCCTTGAGTCATGGCTCTAATCCACAAATCTCTGCTTCTCTATATTATTGTGGAGTCAGTTTAATTAATACTGACGTTTAATTTATGTGTGTATGTATGAGTGTGTGTGTATGGTGAAGCCTTAATTTTATGGCATTGTAAGAAATTCTTACTTAAAAAGCTCCTTCTGTTGTTTTCTCCAGTGATCTGATTTAATAAGCTTTTTGTCGTAGAAGAATTGAGTTTATTTCTCATAGAGTTTTTTAAGCTCATAATATGTTTATTTAGCTTTAATTCAGGATGTAAAACAGATAACAGCCAGGGCAACATAATAGAACCCTTGGATATAACATTTGATGTCCCCAGTCACTACTTGAGACTTGCTTGGTTCACAGAAAATGACAAGTTAAGTGAATGCAGGTCATATCACCTGGGGAGTCACAGTGTTTGGGGTCACTGGGCATAAACACTGTTAATTCCTCACACCCAGAAGGTCATATGCCTCATTCCCATTCTCTAATGTGGCTACAGTCATTGATTACAAGTTATACAGTGAACAGCCTCAGCAACTAGAAGCACATTCCTTAGCAACAGCCTTGAATTCCTCATTTAGCTACAATGGGATACCTTTCCTTAATTGATACTATAAGTTTGATGAACAGATTACATTCAGGCATCCCTGAAGCTGGAGTAATATTTGTAGTGCAGCTGTTAATTCTTTCCTGTCATTAGGTGACACATACAGTCCTGACTGAATGGGAGTCTGGGAAATGCAGTTTTGAACTTTTTCAGCTTTTGTGGTCCAGGAGTTTGAAACAGATATTGAATGGTCTAGTATGAAGTATGTAACATGCTGCCTAACTGGTGAAAAGCAAAAAAGAGGTAACTGGAAAAATCCCTGGCCTTAGAGTCTGGATATGAATTTCCACACCTATGCTGCTCTAAGCTGTGACTTGTCTTAACAATTTTAAAGTCATCCTACCCAATAGGGTGGCAGTATGGCACAGTAGTACAGTCTTGAAGGACCTTATCACTTATGCTGTGTAAACTTGTGAAAATTACTAGATCTCTGCGTGCACTAGATCTCTCACCATATGATGGCAATGACAGTAATACCTACGTCATAGCACTGTTGTGAGAGTTGAGTGGGGAAAAGTTGTTAAAATAGCATTTGGCACTTCTTAAAAAAACAATATTTCATTTAGCACATGAATAGGGGGGTCTTACTGAATGCTGTCTGACCTAAACACACCTAACACAATTGTTGATATTTTTATATGAAGTACATTTAAGACCTGGGAAAAATCAGACAGATACTGTAGAATATCAGACATCTAATTAAAAAGTCAGTGTATCCATGGATATATTCTTCTGCCTAACTGCCTGCATCCCTATCAATCCAGAGGTCAGGGTGGAGAAATTAATAAATAGACACTTTCACTGGGAGGACCATAAAACTGAGATGGAAAACCCTTATAACTTTTTATTCTTCAGTGCCTGCCAAATGCTTTTCAAACATTTAAGTAATTGTCATCATTACCAGTCAGCCTAATGTAATAACATTAAATGTTCCACTTTGGAAAATTTCTGTTATGTTGGAATTCTTAGGTGATTAAAAAAAAAGTTTTGTCTTTAGAGGTATTGAGATTTTAAGAAAACTGTGTATCATCAAATATCCTCTTTTTTTCTCCTTCTTATGTTGGGATTAGGAATAGAAGACGGGTGACTTTTTTAACCTATTCACCTTATCATGTAATAATCTGCTCCTTTATGGAAATACTGTATACCTGCACAGACACAACTTTGTTTTAACTGTGAAATTGCACCTCCATCTTCTGAATGCTGGGCCTTGACTAACCCATTTTTATCTTATTCTTCTACTCTAGCTGGACAGTGCCACGTCACTCATCCAGGCAGCTAAAAACCTGATGAATGCTGTTGTCCTCACAGTGAAAGCATCGTATGTGGCCTCAACAAAATACCAGAAGGTCTATGGGACAGCAGCTGTCAACTCACCTGTAGTGTCCTGGAAGATGAAGGCACCAGAGAAGAAGCCCCTTGTGAAGAGAGAAAAGCCTGAAGAATTCCAGACACGAGTGAGACGAGGTTCTCAGAAGAAACACATTTCGCCTGTACAGGCTTTAAGTGAATTCAAAGCAATGGATTCCTTCTAGGACGATAGGCTTTAACAAGAAAGCTTTTTTTTTTTTTCCCTTCTTTTTTTTTTTTTTCTTTTTAATTCCATTTTTGTATGCATACCTGCTGACTCATATGCCTCTGGCATGGGGAAAATAAGGAACAGTGTCTGTTTGCATGTAAGATGAGATGTGATCAATACCACTGATCCGTCTCTAGCCTGGGGAGGGGACAGGAAATTCCTGTCCCGAGGTGGCACAGAGCTGTCCTTTGCAACATTCTCATAAAATTGGGCAGAGTTCACATTGCAGTGTTTACGGGAGTGGGAGGGATGGGGAAAATAAAATTATCTCTACAAAAGCAAACTCTAATGCATGCAAGAATCATTAGGTTGGCAGGTATATTAATAAGTGACAAACTGGAAGTGTAATGGTAGAACATAAAGCTTGTATTGCTTCTGTTTAAGTGCAAAAATGTACTAGCCAATACGCTTAAGTGTGTGGCCCACAAATTGAACAATTTAACTTTGACATCATGTCCATAATATTATGTGGAGTTTTTACTAAGGAGAAACTAATTCATCCAGCCTAAAATGTTTCTTTGAATCTGTATTCTGTTCTTTCTCTTCTAGTCGTGCCATTACTAGTGCTCTTGTTATCAATTTCCCCCTTTACTGAAAACAATAAACCTTTGTTTAAAAGAATTATAATCCTTCTGGGGGCACTGGAAGCACAATGTGGTGATCATCTTGCTCTTACTTTAAAAAAAAAAAACAAAAAAACTGAACTATGACTTTGCTAGAAATAGGAGGCCCAGTGATGGAATGTTAGAGGAATGGAAACTGACAACATGTGAAGGTTTAGAGGCAAATACATAGGTGTAGCTTGGAGTGCTGGTATCTAAAATACCACTGTATCCACTAACTCGAAATAAACACATTTAATCTTGACACCTAAAGAATGTTTTCCTCCTTTGAATGCATGCTTATAGAAGATTAGAGCATCTTCTTGAAAACTGATTAAAAATGCTTTGTGTTTTTAGAAATTGGGGGTAAGAGTAGGTAAGTGACATGTAAAGAAAACTCTGGATCATCATTATAGTCCAAGAATTTATTTTTCTGTGTGTTTTTCCATGTGGTTTTTATTCACTTTCAAAGTGAATCTAATGAGAAAATCATGTGTTAGAATTTTCTGGGCCATGTTTAGCCCTGGGCTAAACTTATGAAACTTAATGTGTTCTCAGAAGAAATTGAATCAAGAAAAAAATTATAGAGAGGGCCATTAATTTTAAAATATTTTATTCATTTCCAAATATTTTTATCTCAACTACAGAAAGAGGGCCGCTGTCTCACTACTAAGAAAGAGTGGGCTGTAATCTTTCAGCTATGACTTGAGGAGTGAAGGGAAAAAAACATATTCATCTGAATTCTTGAAATTCCTCCTGTTTGAATGATCTCTACAGGTTAGTGAGTTATAGTATATCTCTAGAAGACTTCTGGTAAAACGTTTTATTACTTAGCAATGTAGTAACATATTGGGAGACAAGGACACCTATGCTTTATATCAGCTTAGATACAAAGTCCCAAAGAGATGAGGAATTGTGGAAGAAGAAACACATAGTCCAAAATGTTCCTATGGACTGTAGTCCAACAGGCTTCTCTGTCCGTATAATCCTCCAGGTAAGAATACTGGAACAGGTGGCCATTCCCTTCTCCAAGTGATCTTCCTGACCCAGGGTTTGAACCCGGGTCTCCTGCATTGCAGGCAGATTAATAGTCTGTGCCACACGGAGAGCCCTATTTAAAGATGGTTCTGTTCAAATCACTGCTCATCTCCACAAGGTGATGAAAATACCACCCAGGCTGAGAATGATCTATTGATGGAGGATCTACCACAATAGCTGTACAGTGGTTTTCAGCACTAAATCAGTAAACCACTATTTCAACTGCCCTGCTCCCTTAATTCGTGTAAACGCTGAGACAGGCAACCACTGATATTGATTCACAACTATATATGGAATGCATTCTCTGAGCCAGGTCCTAAGTTGAGCTTACTGGCAACTTTTCTTATTAACACTTGAGCATGGCATAACTCTCTTGGTTTATGCATTCTATGATTTAATGGGTTGAAAGAAGTATTCTTTACACTAGCCAAGAAACTTTTAAAATTCAAAAGCTTCTTGGCAAATCCTGAAAAATAGTCGGCAGGCATCAGAGGAGCATCTAGACAATCCCATTGACTTTGTCCTTAAATTTGAATTCAATATTTTAATACAGGAGAGTGAGCAATGTTTTATGGGTGTGATTTCTGGAAAAAAGTCATTGATTCTATTTGTTTTACCAAAGCTTATTGAGTAAACATCAACACTGCCCATCATTTCTCTTGTGATCAAGGAAAATAATGTGTTCAGGTACATAATTAAATGTAAATACTGCTGAGAGCACTATAACAATAGACAAGCTTTACTCTTTGTTTCCTGGCTTTGAGAAACATACAGTCTAGCTGAGAACATAGGATATAGGTAGAAAAAAGATAAGTAAATATGCCAAGAAATTGTACTAAATGTGCCAAATGAAGAAGATAAAGAAATGACTGCTGTATAAGGCAAAATAAGTCAGAACACATTGGGGACTGAAGCATTTGGAGAAGGATTAATGCAAGAGATATGATTTAGAAATGAGAAAACAATAATTAAATATATGCTACATGAATGAAATGTACAATGAATAAATTTAGTAAGGTAGATGACTGGGATGAGCATTCAAGGAAAAAAGAACAGCGTATGTTCAGATCTGAAAACAAGTGCAGTCACAGGAAACATGATACAGACAGGGGAAAATAAATGTGGAAGTGTAGTATGAGGCTAAACTAAGGAGGGTCATGAAGCAGTGTGACCATTATCCAGTAGGAAATTTTGGGTTTTAAAGTGGAATGGTGATAAAAGCAAGCAGTGTCTATCTACAATGAAACTAATAATTTATGAGGAAATGACACCTGAAAGGGGCTGATACTAGTTAGAAAGGATATTTGTGATAGCAGTGTAAGAAAGAATTGCAGTTACTTCTTGAATAACGAGATGTGGAGTAAGAATGATTATTATATAATTTATTCAAGGAAGCTAAAGAGTCAGAAAACTGAAAAGTAACTACAAAGCAGTATGTGAACATGGACTGAAACGTACTGAATATATGGTATATTTGAGAAGATAGAGAAGAAGTAATTAATCTCAAGCAAATAGAGTTATCTGGGATATTTCCTCCAAAAGTAGCACCCTGGGATAATGGAGGATGCATATTCCTGATAGGTGGAAATTAGATAAATCTCAACTTCTGACTTTCTGAGCTACAACTGATGATTTAAAAGATAAAAACTTTATATACTTTCAAGGACCTAAAGTATCCGGGAAACATAGGTTATCTTCAGAAGATCTGTAGTTTTTCCTTCACTAAGTGTTGAAGAATGTGAAGTCAACTTTAATTTTAGAAGTCAGCTTTTATAAACAGTTGGCTCATGGCTTAGGTCATGGATAAATAGGCTCAATGTGTCATTAAGACGACATCATCACTTTTGAGCATCAATAATATATATGACACCTTTCAGACAGTGGAAGTGTAACAGTCTATAAAATACTGTGTACAGCTGAATCATCAAGCAAAATAAGCATTCAAAATACTGTGATTTAATAAGCTGTAGTCACTAAATTTGCTGGTAATGGATAAGCCATATGATCTCTGTTGCTGTGTCATTGTCTATTAACCAAATCAAAGAGGTCAGTACTTATGCTTGAAGATGTGGAATTTTTAAAGGTAATAAAAGGAAGTGGATCAACTACAATAAGTCATTAATAACCTCTTAAAAATGCTAGTCCCGAGGAGTGCCAATAGCAAGGAGCAGACTAGGAAGCTCTAGGCCCGGGTTCACTCGTGGAAACACAAAATAAAGATCAAACACTGACCAAAGTAGCTTTGTGGGAACTCCAGAAGCCAGTTATGGATTTGTAGTAGCCATACAGATGTTTAACAAAGAAAAGGCTACACTTACTACGGAACGAAATTCTGGCATGTTTTTGCTTACCTATAACTGTCTCTTCCCTGGCAAAGCATGGTCAGGAGGAAGCTGTGCAATTCCAGTTTCCTCCCATACAGCGGGGGGAAAAGTCAAACTTGTTTGCATTGTTCTGGGCCGTCTTTGGCTTCCTAAGTGACTAGTTTCTGTTTTGCCTAATAAGGAGCTATGGTGGAAATGGTGGCATGGTTTGGATATCAGATGGGAGCCTACTGAAAGCAGTGGCAGGCACCATGGCATCTAAGAACTGTAGGAAGGTCACAAATCTGTGAGCTATGGGGGCAAGAAATTATGGGCAGAGAAATACAAAGAGCATCTAAGACCCTGAGAAGAAGCAGAGATGAGACTCTGAGGAAATATAAGACATTTAATAGAAGCTGTGAAAACTGGAATATTGGATGGGAACAGCACAGAGACCCAGGAAATAGGCATGCTTAAAAAGGCCTGAAAAAACTCTAAGCATTTATGTCAGGTTGATGAGTGAAGGCCTTTCCCTTCACTCATCAACCAACCTTCACGGAGCCAGTGCGTAAAGACTGGGAGAGGTGAATATTTTTCAAATGTTCAACTGTAGGTTGTCTACAAGTGACTCACATTAGATCTAAAGAAACACAAAAGTGAAAGGAAAGGGGAAAGGGAAAATACTCCATGCAAATAATAACCAAAAGAAGGCAAGAATGATTAACCTAATACCAGATGCAGATCAATGGAATGGAATAGAGAACTCAGATATAAACCTACACCATAATGGTCATTAATCTGTGACAAAAGAGGCAAGAATATACAGTGAAGAAAAGACAGCCTCTTCAATAAGTTGTTCTGGTAAAACTGGATAGCTTCACATAAAAGAATGAAATGAAAACATGTCCTCACACTTTAATACAAATATAAACTCAACATGTATTAAAGACCTAAATGTAGACCTAAAACTAAACAACCGATAAGAGAAAATAGAACATTCTTTGACATAAACAGTAGCAATATTTTTGGGATCTGTCTCCTAAGGCAAAATAAACAAAAGCAAAAATAAACAAATGGGAGGTAATTAAACTCAAAATCTTCTGCACAGCAAGGAAACCACAGACAAAGCAAAAGGCAACCTACTGAATGAAAGGAAATATATGATTTCCTTTCATTATATAATTTCCTTCCAAATATATCATTTGCAAATGATATAATTAAGAATTAATACAAAAATTTATAAATAGTTCATATAATTTAATATCAAAAAATCAAAGAACCCAATCAAAAATGGGCAGAAGAAATGAATAGACATTTTTCCAAAGAAGGTATACAGATGGCCAGCATGCACATGAAAAAATGCTCAATGTTGCTAATCATCAAAGAAATGCCAATGAAACTTACAATGAGATATCATGTTACACCTGTTAAAATGTCCACAAAAAACAAGTGTTGGTGAGGAGGTGGAGAAAAGGGAATACAGTCCTGATAGGACTATAAAAGGGTGCAGTCACTATGAAGAACAGTATGGACGTTCCTCAAAAACCTAAAAATAGATCTTCCATTACCAATAGTTCCACTCCTGTATATATATCCAAAGAAAATGGATGCAGTAATTTGAAATATACACGCACCCTAATATTCACAGCAACATTACTTACAATAGCCAAAGTATGGAAGTAAATGAAGTCTCCATCAACAGGTAAATTTATAAAGAAAATATGGTATCTACACACACACACACACACACACAATGGAGCATCAGTCATGAAAAATATGAAATTCTGCCATTGGCAAAACATGGATGGACCTAAAGAGTATTGTTTATGAAATAAGACAGAGGAGAGACAAATACTGTATTTAGCACTTATATGTGGAATTTTAAAAGTAAAACAAATGAATATTTTGAAAGAGAAACAGACTCACAGATATAACAAACAAGCTAATGGTTATAAGTTAGGAGAAGAAGGGAGGGGATAGATGAGATATGGGTATGAAATTAAACTACTCTGCACAGTAAATAAGGAACAGGAGTATATTGTAGAGCACAGGGAAATATATTTTATAATAACTTTAAGTGGAATATAACCTATAAAATATTAGATCAGTAAGTTATACATAAGAAACTAATATAATATTCTTAATCAACTATACTTCAATATAAAAAGTATACTAGAACAACTGTACGCTAATAGACAAAATAACAGAATAATGTCCTAAAAACATACAACCTAAGAATACTAAACCATGAAGAAACTGAAAATTTGAACAGATCCATAACCAATAAGGATATTGAATCAGTAATCAAAAACATCCCAACAATGAAAAGCCCAAGGCTAGACAGCTTCCCTAGTGAATTCTACCAAATATTTAAAGAAAAATGAACAAAAATCTTCCTCAAACTCTTCCCCCAAAATTGAAAAAATAGGAACATTTCTATACTCATTCTATGAGACTAGTTACTCTGATACTGAAGCCACACAAAGATACTACAAGAAAAAAACTACAGATCAATATCCCTGATGAATACTGATTCAAAAATCTAGCAAACAGAATTTAACAGCATGTTGAAAGGATTACATACCATTACCGAGTGGAGTTTATTCCAGGTCTGTGAGGATGTTTCAACATACAAAAATCAATTAGTATGAAACACCATATTAATGAAGTAAGAAATTCAATATTCTTTTGATAAAAACACTGAACATGAAACTGGAGCCTATTATACAGAGTGAAGTAAGCCAGAAGGAAAAACACCAATACAGTATACTAACGCATATATATGGAATTTAGAAAGATGGTAACAATGACCCTGTGTACGAGACAGCAAAAGAGACACTGATGTATAGAACAGTCTTATGGACTCTGTGGGAGAGGGAGAGGGAGGGAAGATTTGGGAGAATGGCATTGAAACATGTAAAATATCATGTATGAAACGAGATGCCAGTCCAGGTTTGATGCACGATACTGGATGCTTGGGGCTAGTGCACTGGGACGACCGAGAGGGATAGTATGTGGAGGGAGGAGGGAGGAGGGTTCAGGATGGGGAACACATGTATACCTGTAGCGGATTCATTTTGATATTTGGCAAAACTAATACAATTATGTAAAGTTTAAAAATAAAATTAAACTAAAAACAAAACAAAACAAAAACAAACAAACAAACAAACAACACTGAACAAGCTAGGAAGGGAAGGAAATTGTCTCAAAATTTAAGCAATATAAGGGAAAAGGCAACTTTTTACATTGTATCAATGGTGAAAGACTGAAAGGTTTTCCTCTAAGGAAGTAGACAAAGATGGCAACTTTTGCCTTTTCTCTAAGTGTTAGCCAGAGCAATTAGGTGAGAAAAATAAAAAGCATCCAAACTGGAAATGCAGAAGTTACATATTTTCTCTGCAGGTAGATGAAATGTTCTTACATGTAGAAAATCCTAAAGATTCCTCCCTAATATTTCAAACTATTAAACAAATTCAACAAATTTAAAGGATATAAAATCAACATATAAAACATTTGTTGTTTTTTTACATGCTAATAATTAATAATAAAGAAATTAATTAAGAAACAATCCCATTTACAGTAGCAGCAAAAAGAAAATACTTAGGAATAAACTCAACCAGGCAAACAGAACACATGTACACTGAAAACCACACAGCATCACTGAAAGAAAAGGAAGACATTAATAAACAGAAACACATCCGATGTTCATGGATTAGAGGAATTAATATTGTTAAGATGTTGATACTACCCAAGGTGTGCTACAGATTCACTGCAATTCCTGTCAAAAATCTCAATAGCCTTATTTGCAGAAGTAGAAAAATCTATCACCAGTGCATATAAAATCTTGTCAAAGACCTTCAAAAAGAACAAAGTTGGAGGTCTCACAATCCCAAATTTTAAAGCTTATTATGAAGTTACAGTAATCAAAACATTATAATATTGGCATAAAGACAGACATAGACAGTGGAATCAAAGAGAGTTTTCTGGAAAGAAAACCTTTATACATAAAGTCATATTATTTTCAACCAGGGCACCAAAACTATTAAGTGGGGAAAGAACAGTCTTTCAACAAATGATGCTGAGAAAAATGGATAATCACATGCAAAAGAAAGAATCAAGACTTTTATATTGCACTATATCCAAAACTTAATTGAAAATAGATCAAAGACCTTAACATAAAATCTAAACTATAAACATCTTATTAGAAACATAAGGGGAAAGTCTTCATAATATCAGATTTGACAATGACTTCTTGGATATGACACCAAAAGCACAGGCAACAAAAGAAAAACAGGTAAACTGAATATCAGAATAGTTTTCTAGAAAAATAATACTGATGGACCTATTTGCAGAGAAGGAATGGAGATGCAGATAGAATGGACTTGTGGACACAGTAGGGAATGAATTGAGAAAGTAGCATCGTCCATATACACTGTCATGTGTAGAACGGAAAGCTAGAGTAAAGCTGCTGTATAACACAGGGATCTCAGCTTGGCACTGTGATAACCTAGAGGTGAGGGATTGGAGGGGGGAAGGAGGCTCAAGAGGGAGGAGATATAAATATAATTGTGACTGATTTGAATTGATGTACAACAGAAACCAACACAACATTGTAAAGCAATTATCCTCCAATTAAAAAATAAAAAAAGGTCAAACCATTAGCTAATTTTTTTAAATTGTGTTTATCAAAGGACACAATCAACAGTGATATAAAGGCAACCCACCCAATGGGGGAAAATTTTTGCAAATCATATTTATAAATGGATAATATCTAGGATATATAAAAACTTCTACAACTCAATACTAAAAATCAAATCAGCCTGATTTTAAAAACTGGGCAAATTACTTAGACATTCGTTCAGAGAATATTTAGGGGCCAATAAGCACATGAAAAGACGTTCAACATCACTAATCATTCAGTTTCAGTTTCAGTTCAGTCGCTCAGTCCTGTCCAACTCTGTGACCCCAAGAACTGCAGCCTGCCAGGCCTCCCTGTCCATCACCAACTCCTGGAGTTTACCCAAACTTATGTCCATTGAGTCTGTGATGACATCCAACCATCTCAATGGGGAAATGCAAATGAAAACCACAATGAGATATCATCTCACATTCTTTAAGATGGTTGTTATTTAAAAAAAAAAATAGAAAACTGCAAGTGTTGGTAAGGATGTGGAAAAATTGGAATCCTTGTGTATTACTGGTGGGAATATAGTATGTTGCAGCTACTATGCAAAATAATATGATAGCTCCTCAAAAGATTAAACACAAAATTATCATATGAGCCAATAATTCCACTTTGGGGTATACGCTCAAAATAATTGAAAGCAGGATCTCAATGAGATATTTGGACAAACATTGTTCATTACAGTATTATTCACAATAGCCCCAAAATGGAAATAGTACCAGTATCCACTGATAGATGAATAGATAATAATATCCTATAATAGCCTAACCATACAGTGGAATATTATTCTGCCTTAAAAAGAAATGAAATTCTGGCCAATGATACAACATGGATGAACAGTGAAGATATTATGCTAAATAAATAAGCCAGTTATACAACACAAATACTGTATACTTAAATTTATATGAGGTATGCAGTTTAGACAACTTTATGGAGAAAGAAAGGAGAACAGTGGTGGACAGGGGTTTGAGAAGAGGGAGGGAAATGTGAAGTTATTGTTTAGTAGATAGAGAATTTCATTTTCACAGCATAAAAAGAATTCTAGAGATGGATGATGGTGTACAACAATGTGAATTCACTTGTTACATGAAGTGTACATTTAAAAATTATGATGTAATTCATACCATGCTGTATTTTGCCATAATTTAAAAGCAAAACAATAATAGTGCTTATGATACTTTTAGCAGTGCTAAATATTTCAAGTCTTATATCCTCTCTTACAAGAGCCATTTCCCATCTATGGTTTGGATTCATGCCTATCAAATTAGATCAGTAATATGCAGAACACTCGAAGGCTTAAATCTGTATTTAAAAAGTTACAATTTTTCTCTGAGATAAAAAGCAAACCTGTTTATTCTGGTTCTTATGGAAGGATTCACTTCAAAGACGTACTGACCTGAGCAAAACCTCTTGAATTTGGGGAAGGATTAGGAAATGAAAGTCATTTCAGAGTAGTTAACTGTAACTCTTTTTTGGTGAATGAGAATATTATGGGAGACCTAAGTTGAATTTACTGTCATCATGGCCAGTGTGTGTATGCATGTGCAGTCAGTCGTGTCCAACTCTCTGAAACCCCTTGGATTGCAGCCTGACAGACTCCTCGGACTTTGGGAATTTTCAGGCAAGAATAATGGAATGGGATGCTATTTCCTACTCCAGGGGATCTTCCTGACTCAAGGATTGAACTGGTGTCTCTTGCATCTTCATGCTGACATGTGGATTCTTTATCACTAGAGCCACCTGAGAAGTGTATTTAAAAAGCTACATTCAGATCCAGGGATAAATATCAGGCAGGAATTAGAACACACACACAAATACTTTATAACTCAAGCCTAAGTCAAAATTTTCAACAAGGTATCCAATTAATTATTTGAAGATCTGAAGAAAGTTTGATTTCTGTTTAGAATGAGATTGAGAAGTATAATTGCACTGAGCATTTGCGGCCTGAAATAACAGACTGTGAGTTCTGAATCAGAGCCTGTCTTAGTTTGGAGTAGCCTGAAAACAGAGTATTAAGATAAGGAATTAGATGCAGATAATTTATTTTTGGGTATTAATCCCAAGAATTAGTAATGAGGGAGTAGGAATAGTAGGATCAGAGAATGAGAAAAATATATAACTAAAAGTGCTTTCTCGTTGTTACTCATGAGGGTAGAGGGGCTTAGTTCTGCTTGAGACCTCCTGCACAGCATTCTTATTTGAACCTTTTGATCTTTCATGGCATCAGAAGGCCTTGGGTCGAGAGAAATTTGGGTGTGCTTGAAGCAGGACTTTATCAGCATAAAGGGAATATGAACTCATAGAGAGCGTCAGAGTTATGGTTAGATCAGAATTGCCCAAAAGATGTGAATATGAGCAGTAGAGCTTTTCCTACAATCTGCCCCTTGTAATGTTTAGATAAAGTTATAATTCTTAAGTACTTTCCATTACCAACTCTTTGAGCTGATAGTTAGCCAAAATATCTATGAAAGATTTGACATCACCATGAGCTACAATCTTAATCACTGCAACTGTTCTCAAGTTTACAACTGACATTCATCATCTCTTCCACTTCCACTGTATGGCACAGATCTTCATCCCTGAGGGGGCTGGGTCCTGACTGTCTTGTTGAGTCATGGTTGCTTCAATTGCCCGATCATGTCATCTCCAGGCATGCATGACCAACAGATACAGGAACAAATGTCTTAAGTTTATGCATATGCTTCCTTACACCTAGTATATAGCAGCAATCCTGGCTCCTGATGATCATAAGGCTAGTTGAGAACCACCTTTTTTGATTTCTATTCAATCAGGATGAAGAACTCAAAGTGATTACGTGGGAGTTGTAGCTAATGGCTCAGTGGAAACATTCTTGTACTCTTGGTAGAAACTTACTCTCATGGGAACTAGAACTTCAAACCAGCAGAGCCTAAGATTAGGGTGATGGGAAATAAATTCAGAATTGGGCTGCAGTATGGGCTTCCCTGGTGGCTCAGACGGTAAAGAATCTGCCTGCAATGCAGGTGATATGGCAGGAGCTATGGGTTTGATCCCTGGGTTGAGAGGATCCCATGGAGAAGGAAACAGTAACCCAAAGCAGTATTCTTGCCTGGAGAATTCCATGGACAGAAGAGGCTGGTGGGCTACAGTCCATGGGATTACAAAGAGTGATTCAGTCACAACTGAGTGACTAACACACATGGCCTTGGCAATTTTTTGCTCATGCCAACATATCAAATAGATCAATTTATAAGGCAGGTTCAGATTAATTTCTTCCACCATGGTGAATTTCTCCATGAGGCCAATGGTTTAAGTTGAGGAAGAGATAAGGTACAGTAGACCTAGGTTCTTATAGCATGGTGCCTTGCTCGTGTTCTCTAGTTCCACCATGCCTAAATCCAGTTGAATCATTTTCATTGTACACTGGTTGCTGCTACATCCTGCTGATGCTAAGATTTAATGCACATGACATACCCAGTTTGTGATTAGCAGATCTGGTAAATCCTTTGATTCCTGCTGGAGCCCAGTAACTTAACAGGAGCAACTTTTGACATGGAAAGTTGTTTTATGCTACAGTTCAGGGGCTTCCCAAGTGGCACTAGTAGTAAAGAATTTGCCTGTTAATGCAGAAGATGCAAGAGACATGGTTTCAATCACTGGGTTGGGAAGGCTCCCTAGAGTAGGAAATGGCAACCTATTCCAGGATTCTTGCCTGGAAAATCCCATGGGCAGAGGAACCTGGCAGGTTACAGTCCATGGGGCTTCAAAATTTCAGACACGACTGAGCAACTGAGCAACTGAGCACATAGAAGATATGATGTTGCTCTAGAACTTAAAGGGTCCCCACAGGAACTCTCCAACTTTGGTTTGCCAAAGACTCCACCAAGCATCCATATCTGCCCTAGATTCTCTATTATCATGATATTTGATAATGGCAGAGAAATTTTTGCCACAGCCTTCACCTGTTGTCAAATCTTCTCTTGGATCTTGCTTGAAACTGGGAGTCTTCTGAGTCATCCTATAAATAGGTTTGCACATTATTCCCAAATGGAATGCATACTGTTTTCAAGATGCCTACTGAGCACTGTGCATCTTTCTTAGTGTCGAAGAACACCTTAAGAGGGGATGTTCTGACATACTCAAACCACTGAACTTCTGAACACTTCATCAATAAGATTCTTTTCTGAATATTTACAGGATTTAGTTCACAATTTCTGACACTCATGTATTTTATTAGGGCATCATAAGTACTTGTCATTTTGTATTTACCAGGTCAGAGTGTGATTAATATAGTGGGCAAAGATTATGTCCTGTAGCTGTCAAAAGAATTAAGATCACTGTAGGCTATATTTTCTCAGAGATTAAGATATTAATTATAACCCAAATATGAGTTATATACCCTGGATGAGAACTCCATCATATCAGTTTTGTTGCTTGATACAATTATACCCAAACAGGTCATCTGGCTTTCCTCAAATCAGAGCACTTTGGGGCACTTGTTGTTCAGTCTTTCAGTCATGTCCCACTGTCTATGACCCCATGGACTGCAGCACGCCAGGTTCCTCTGTCTTCCACTGTCTCCCAGAATTTTTTTCAAATTCATCTCCATAGAGTTGGTGATGCTACCCAACCATCTCATCCTCTGCTGCCCCCTTCTCCTTTTACTTTCATTTTTTCCCAACACCAGGGTTTTTTCCAACAAGTCGGCTCTTCCATCAGGTGCCCTGCTGCTGCTGCTTCAGTCATGTCCAACTCTGTGCGACCCCATAGACGGTAGCCCACCAGGCTCCTCTGTCCACAAGATTCTCCAGGCAGGAATGCTGGAGTGGGTTGCCATTTCCTTCTCCAGTCAGGTGCCCACTTGAAGGCAATTAATGAATATATTTTGGTCAAAAGAATTGCAGGAACCTTTCATTAAAGCTTCAGTCTCAGCTCTGTTTTAAAAGGGAGTTTGTGCTATAAAATCAGTTGCCAACATAAGCTTATTTATTTTCCCCATTCCCACTCAATCACTGTATTCTTTTTCCTTAAAAAGTTCCTTTTTAAAATTATATGTTCACTTTCCCGTTATGATTGGGAAAAGACTATTTTAAGCAGAAAATATTTGCTTATCTTCAGTGAGTGATATTTTCTATAATATTTAGAGCAATAAATATTCATCGGATGCACTAAAGCTTGGACAGGGGTTAGAGAAATATTGGGCTTCCCTGGTAGCTCAGCTAGTAAAGTCTGCAATGCATGAGACCCTGGTTCGATTCTTGGGTTGGGGAGATCCCCTGGAAAAGGGATAGGCTACCTATTCCAGTATTCTTGGGCTGCCCTGATGGCTCAGATGGTAAAGAATCCACCTGCAATGAGGGAAACCTGGGTTTGATCCTTGGGTTGGGAAGATCCCCTAGAGGAGGGCATGACAACCCACTTCAGTATTCTTGTCTGGAGAATCCCCATGGATAGAGGAGCTTGTGGGCCTATAGTCCATAAGGTTGCAAAGAGTCAGACATGTCTGAGCGACTAAATACAACACAATATGAGCAAATGTGTACTGCCATTGTGTGTGTGTATGCTTAGTCATGTCCAACTCTTTGCGACCCCATGGATTATAGCCTGCCAGGTTCCTTTGTCTGTGGGATTTTTACTGGCAAGAATACTGGAGTAGGTTGCCATTTCCTCATCTCCTGCATCTTCTGTACTGCCAGGCAGAGTCTTTACCAAGGTGCCACCTGAGAAGCCCGTCTGCTGCCATCATTCCTACATAAATGTAACTTTCTCTTTATCCTCTTAACATAAGGATTGAAAATAATCTTATGTTTAGATCAGATCATGTGTCAGAGATTCTGCTAATCTTATTCAATAAAACTGGAATATCCAACTTGGAATTTTTCACGGAGCATGTTAATTAATTGAATAGAGATAGGATATCCCCTTTCCCAATTTTGAACCAGTCCATTGTTCCATATCCTGTTCTGTTTCTTCTTGACCTGCATACAGATTTCTCAGGAGGTGGGTAAGGTGGTCTGGTATTCCCATCTCTTTAAGAATTTTCCACCGTTTTTTGTGATCCACACTGTCAAAGGCTTTAGCATAGTCAATGAAGCAGAGGTAGATGTTATCCTGGAATTCTCTTGCTTTTTCTATGATCCGATGGATCATAGAATGGCAATTTGATTTCTGGTTCCTCTGACTTTTTTAAATCCGGCTTGAACAAAATTGGGAAAGGAGTATGTCAAGGCTCTATATTGTCACCCTGCTTATTTAACTTCTATGCAGAGTACATCATGCAAAATGCTGGGCTGGATGAAGCATAAGCTGGAATCAAGATTGCTGGGAGAAATATCAATAACCTCAGATATGCAGATGACATCACCCTTACGGCAGAAAGCAGAGAGGAACTAAAGAGCATCTTGATGAAGGTGAAAGAGGAAACTGAAAAACCTGGCTTAAAACTCAACATTTAAAAAATAGAGATCATGGCATCTAGGCCCAACACTTCATGGCAAATGATGGGGAAACAATGGAAACAGTGACAGACCTTATTTTCTTGGGTTCCAAAATAACTGCAGAGAGTGACTGCAGCCACAAAATCAAAAGACACTTGCCCCTTGGAAGAAAAGCTATGACAAACAGCATATTAAAAAGCAGAGGCATTACTTTATTGACAAAGGTCCATATAGTCAAAGCTATGATTTTTTCCAGTAGTCATGTAAGGATGTGAGAGTTAGACCATAAAGAAGGCTAAATGCTGAAGAATTGATGCTTTTGAGCTGTGGTGTTGGAGAAGACTCTTGAGAGTCTTTTGGATTGAAAAGAGATCAAACCCGTCAGTCCTAAAGGAAATCAATCTGAATATTCATTAGAAGGACTGATGCTGAAGCTGAAGCTCCAATACTTTGGCTCCAATACTCTTTGTGAAGAGTCAACTCATTAGAAAAGACCCTGATACTGGGAAAGATTGAAGGCAGGAGGAGAAGGGGGTGACAGGACAAGATGGTTGAATGGCATCACCGACTCAATGGGCGTGAGTTTGAGCAAGCTCTGGGAGATGGTGAAGGACAGGGAAGCCTGGCGTGCTGCAGTCCATGGGGTTGCAGAGAGTTGGCCATGACTGAATGACTGAACAATACAACAACAGGATATCCCCATTCAATGACTTCCTCTGTGTCTTGGAAGGTTAAGCTAAGCTTGATAATTCCATTTGGGATGTGATATTGCTTCTGATATACTATTATGGGTGAAGAAGAAATTTCAGGGATTTCACCTAGCCATTTCTACCTTAATAACCTCTACCCCACAGGTTAGAGAACCAATGTGATCATGGTTTCTACCAGCTACTAAAAATACCCATCCCAACTGTGCACTAAAGGACCAGGGAAATAACTATGGTGTTCTGAATGTCCACTGGCTATACTATAAAACTTGATGTAGAACTTCTTGTCTTCCCCTGCCTTTATAAGTCTCCACCCTGGCCAGGATGGGATTGGGAATGGGAGCTTGATGGGATTTAAATCCCTGGTTATCAGTTTCAGTTCAATAGCTCATATATTTCTGTTTGCTAGTGTATTAAGGTTAAACCCATTAAGAAGAAACCCATTAAGGTTTCTCCTCAACTGGATCCTGCTCCTGAGTCTAAAAATTTACTCATTTACAAAACTATGAAGGCTCATGATTTTCCATTAATCTTTGGGTTACTTATTGTTAACATTGTTGAGTATATATGTAAATAATACCTTTGTTTCCTCCCCATTTATCTTGTCTCTGGTAACACACTGTATCACCCCAGATCCCTGTAGTCAGGGTTCCCTAATTACCATCCTAGCTGCTCATTATAATAATTGCATTCATTTTATCTCTGGTGGTTACATGCTCCCACTTGGCTTGTGCCATTCTGGAACTCCATCATCCCCACTGACTTTAGGGAACCTGATATTTAGAAGCATTTCCTACTGTCACATCTGGCCTACAGAGTATAGTCATGACTGAAATAAATTTGTTGGTATTCCCTTCTCCACCACCTCCATTTATTTCTTGATATAATGACATATCAACAGTGCTAAACTTTATTTTATCAGAAAAACTTCAATAGTTCTCTTAGAATTGTCCACCAGAAGGACAGCAGGCTGGAACAATCCCAAGGGGCATTACCTGTCCCACACTTGTGGGCTGAACTTTTATGTTAAGCTAGAAGGGCTTCAGAGGAATTGAGGAAGATCCTAAAGAGAAAGAAGATAGATGCGTGGCACACACTCAAGATGGGATTTGTCAGCAGAAAGTGAGTCTGAACAGCTCTGAATCAAATTAGTCAAAAAGGCTGAAGGCATATGCTTGGAGTCCAAAGATGTCTCCTCTGGAAGTTCTGTCATAGGAGTGGACATCATGATACTGCAGAGGGGATGTCAGATATAGGGGTTAGAATCCTGATGAGGGGAGATAAGACCTACAAGGGTACAGAATCACAGATTAAGTAAAACTTCATCAGAGAAATGTGATCAGAGATAGAAAAAGTTTAGCTTTCTCCTCCTTTTTTTTTCCAAACAACTATAATTTATTGGTAAATGAATAGACAAAATCTTGGAAGCTGAAAATCTGCCAAGAACATGGATAAAGTGGGAGAATCAACTGTGCATCTTGTTTAAGAACCTCTGAGATGTTACGTGTAAGAAAGGCTTAGGATATGTGAAAGTTCAGAGATGAAGACCCTTCCAGCCCCCCATTCACAACTTCGCCATAGACAGTGGGGTAAACAGCAGCCTAAAGTTTGGGATTTGTTGATACAGGAAAGGTAACCTTGTCTAATTTCCTGTGTACCTGATTAAAACTTTGTCACATGTTGAAAGACAGTGAAAGTAAAAGTTGCTCAGTCGTGTCTGACTCTTTGCGACCCCAAAGACTATACAGTCCATGGAATTCTCCAGGCCAGAATACTGGAGTAGGTAGCCTTTTCCTTCTGGATAGTCTTCATCCTGGCTAGGGTGAAGATCTCTAGGGGATCTTCCCAACCCAGGGATTGAACCCAGGTCTCCTGCATTCCAGGCAGATTCTTTACCAGCTGAGCTATCAGGGAAGCCTGTCACATGTTGCTTAGTATTAATTAGAATTGTTTGGAGGAGGTGGTTCAATAAGTGTCAATTACACAAGTCCTATATAAATTATTTCTTTAAAAAAACATATTCAGATCATTACAGATAAAGCTTAAGCTGTCATCCCTTTTACTTCTGATCTGGTCCATGTCTGTGCCTTTCCTCCACAGAGGTACCTACTAATGTGAGGTAATGGTGAATAATGCATTTTTCTTTACATTTATGCACATTAATGAGTTCATAGGAAATATATAACATTATTATGCATTTTTATAAGCTTCTTTTCCAAGTACCTAAGCAAGAGTCCTCTCCAGAAAGTACATCATGCCTTCTCTTTTGAGTTAGCAATCATCCTGGGAATGCCAGGAGATGGGACTGCACTGGAGAAGACAAAGATCCTGGAAAGCTATCTGGAGTACTTGTAGAAAGGAATAATAAATGTATGTTTATGTAATGGATTTTAGAAAAATGTGAGGTCCAGGATGCTAAGTAAACTGTCAGACACAGAAAGTCAAATACTGTATGATCTTACTTGTACGTGGAATCTGAAATAGTCAACCTCATAGAAACAAGGAGTAGAATAGTGATTTCCAGAAGCTGACAGAAGGTGGAATAGATGGTCAAATGTTATCAGTTTCAATTATGTAAGTTCTGAAGGCTTACTATATAGCATAATGCCTATAACTATCAATACTGCATTATATACTTAAATTTTGCTAAGAGGGAGACCTTATGTTAAGTGTTCCTACCACACAAAATAATGTTAACAAAGAGAATAAGAGAAAACTTTGAAAGGTGATTGATATGTTTATGGCCTTGCTGGTAGTGATGGCTTCATGTGTGTACACTTGTGCTAAAACTTGTGCTTAAAACTCTTTAAGCTTTATATGTTAAATATGTACAGCACTTTCACATGCCAATTTTACCTCACTAAAGATGTTTAAAAATATTTGAGAACATCTAGAGTTGTAAAAGGCAAAAGGAGGAAGGGGCGGCAGAGGATAAGATGGTTTGATAGTATCATTGACTCAATGGATATGAATCTGAACAAACTCCAGCAGATAATGGAGGACAGAGGAGCCTGGAAGGCTACAGTCCATGGGGTCACAAAGAGTCGGACATGACTTAGCAACTCAACAAAAACAACAGCAACAGGGTTGCAAATAAATTTAGTATTGATGATGTACATTCATGCTTTGTATTGAGTGGAAAGAATATAACTGGGTAGGTATTTGCCATGTTGTATGATACAAGAAGAAGTCTGTATATGATAGAAAAACAAGCAAATCCCCCTGACATGAATGTCCATGAAAGTGAGTAGGAAAGATTACCTATCACCATATTAACATTTATCCTTAAGACATGAAAATAAGATTTAACAGAATGTTATTATCCTTTTAGCCCTAATTCATTATTCATATCAGACCAGGTTACATTTCCTCTCAGTTTATTAACAGTGCCTAGTAACTTTTGTTCTTCCTGAAATATTTATTTAGAATCTCATGTGTTCCAGCAATAAAATTTAGACACAGCTCTGCAAAAAATTTTATTCTATAATTACCTCAAAGGGCAATGGAGGGATTTTAATACCTCATATGAGGCAAAAATATGTAGACATGATTTAAAGCAAGAGTTGGCAAACTTTATCTGTGAGGGCCAGGGAGTACATATTTTCAGCTTTGTTGGCCATATGAATTCTGTTGCAACTATTCAACTCACTGTTGTGGTGTAAAGGCAGCCACAGACAATATATAAACAAATGAGCACAACTGTGTTCCAATAAAACTTTATTTACAAAAACATTTGCCTTACAGGCCATAGTTTGCCAACTCCTGCTTCCTCTTTCTTCCACAAACTCTCCTGATAATTAACACTTCACAGTAATGAATTTATTTGTTTAATCTGGGAATTTCCCCCTTTCTGATATCCCTTTATGAATATGAAGTAACCCATGAAAGGAAAAGAGTATTCTGTGAGTTCTCAACTTCACACAATTAATTCATTTAGCAATTACATATTGAAAGCTGCATTCATGCCAAGAAGTACTCCAAGTGCTGACAGAAACTAAAGATTCATTACTGTTATCAAGAACCTTCTAGTCATATGATGACAGGTAAACAGAAAATGAAATCACATGCTAATGATAGAGGTATATTTAGGGGATTCAGTAGTGACTGCAGACTACTAGTAAAAGCTCTTTGTCCTGAATTACTCCACGCTTTAAAATGACTACTTTTGAGTGCTAAAGGGGTACACGTAGAAGAGATTCACAGATTAGGAGGAACAGTCAAGAATAAATTCAAGTAATATATATGAGGCACTTTCACTTACAATGTCATGTGCAATCCCTACCACAACCCCGTGAGCTAGTAGTAATTCCTTTTTATAAATGATGTTTTTCAGGCCCAGAGTAGGCCACCCCAAAATGTATCTCAATGGCATATTGATTATTTTAACTTAAAGTTTTTTAAGAAATAGATCACACAAGAGGGACACCCTGGCTCTCCTTTCTGTCTCCCTGAAAGACTGAAATAAATATCTCACGTGAACGGTATACTTTTCTGCATTTGGAGGTAGAAGGACATCCTTATCACCAAAGACTGGGGATTTGGAATGAGAAACCTATATAAACATATCCCAGGCCCAAACTCTGTTTCACTAGCTAAGCACCCAAAACCTAAGATGCTTTGTCCTATGAATTCCTCAAAAATGTATTGGTTTTTTATCTGAAAATTAAAAAAGCTACTGCTTTGGCCACTTCTTTGGTCCCATTTTTATGGGACCTCCAAGTACATGAAATTAAAATTTGCTTCTTTTTCTATTAATCTGTCTTGTGGCCATTTTATTATTAGTGCAGCCACAAAAACCCAAGTAGAGGAGAAAATCTCCCGGTCTCCAACAAAGCTGAGTCTCAGAGGTTAAACAACTTAGCTAGTATCTACAAGTTGAAATTCAACTTTAGATCTTTACCTTCTTTCTATGTGGCTGTTATCTCCCTCAAGTTCATAACATCCAAAGACACATGTTGTGTTCAGTGTCCAAATACTCATAATTATATGAAGAAAATAGTAAAAGGAGCTAAATAACAATGTAAAAGATGCCACAAAGATTTACATATTTAAGTGGGAAATAAACAGGAAAAAGGAGGGTAAGATATCAGTGAGCTGTGTTGTTTAGAAAGCATAAGAAAGAGTATATTTTAATTGTATCATAGAAGAGTAGTTTCAGTGAGAAAGAGAGAAAGGGAAAGAAAGACAGACAGACAGATCATCAGTAATTCAGGTCTTAAGAAGAGGCTTAAGAGACTAAAATTTATCTATTTTGTATATTCCCTGGAACCATAAGTAATATTCAGCCATAATATACTGACTGGATAAACAGTCTTTTGTTAGACAAATGTTAATTTCAGTCTTTACTAACTTATTCACTAACAATGAGATCCAGCAATTTTGAGCCTTAGTTTCTACATCTATAAAATTGGAGTCATTATTTGATTTAATTTATAATTTTTTTTTTTCTAAGATCCAGTCACCTTCTGCACAGGTCAAACAGGGAAACTAAAAGAAGGTATGTTAAGAATCACCATCCTTGCTTCTTTCAAGTTGCTGATAATGATATGTTTCTTTATTTTTTAAGATTGTTAAGTTTTTTATTGAAGTATAGGTGATTTAGGACTTCCCCGGTAACTCAGCTGGTAAAGAATCCACGTTCAATGTGGGGTATCCCAGTTAGATTCCTGGGTCAGGACAATCCCCTGGAGAAAGGATAGGCTACCCACTCCAGTATTCTTGGGCTTCCCTGGTGGTTCAGATGGTAAAGATCTGACTGCAATGTGGGACATCTGGTTTAGATCCCTGGGTTGGGAAGATTCCCTGGAGGTGGGCATGGCAACCCACTGCAGTATTCTTGCCTGTAGAATTCCCATGGACAGAGGAGCCTGGCAGGCTACAGTCAACTGGGTTGCAAAGAGTTGGACACAACTGAATGACTAAGCCCACACACATAGGTGATTTACAATGTTGTGTTAGTTTCAGGTGTATAGCACCGTGATTCATGTACGTTGGTTATCTATTTTATATATAGTGTATGAATATGTTAATCCCAAACTCCTAGTTTATCTCTCTTTCTCTTTCTCTTTGGGAAAACATAAGCTTGCTTTCTATATCTGTAGGTATTCTTATGCTTTGCATATAAATTCAATTTGTGTCATAATTTAGAATCCATATATAGGTGATATCATACGATGTTCGTCTTTCTCTGTCTAACTTACTTTACTTAGTATATTAATCTCTAGGTTTATCCATGTTGCTGCAAAAGGCATTATGTCATTCTTGTTTATGGCTGAGTTATATATACCACATCTTCTGTATTAATTGATCTGTCCATGGACATTTAGTTTGCTTCTGTGTCTTTGCTAATGTAAATAGTGCTGCAAAGAGCATTAGGGTGCATGTATCTTTTTGAATTTTCTCCGGATCCATTCCCAGGAGTGGGATTTGCAGTAACTTTATTTTCAGTTTTTTAAGGAACTTTCAAACTATTCTCCATAATGCCTATACCAATTTACATGCCTAACAACAGTATAGGAGTATTCCTTTTTCTCCACAGTATCTCCAGCATGTATTATTTGTAGACATTTTGATGGTGGTCATTCTGACTGGAGTGAGAAGATGCCTCATTTTAGTTTTGGTTTGCATTTCTCTAATAATTAGTGATTTAGAGCATTTTTCTGTGTCTGTTGGCCAGCTGTATGTCTTCATTGGAGAAATATCTTTTTAGATCTCCTGCCTATGTTTTTATTGTCTTATTGAGCTTATGAGCTATTTATATGTGGAGAAGGCAATGGCAACCCACTCCAGTATTCTTGCCTGGAAAATCACATGGACGGAGGAGCCTGGGTAGGCTGCAGTCCATGGGGTTGCTAAGTGTCAGACATGACTGAGTGACTTCACTTTCACTTTTCACTCTCATGCATTGGAAAAGGAAATGGCAATCCACTCCAGTGTTCTTGCCTGGAGAATTCCAGGGATGGGGGGCTGCCTTCTATGGGGTCGCACAGAGTTGGACACGATCGAAGTGGCTTAGCAGCTGCAGCAGCTATTTATGTGTTTTGGAAATTAATCCCTTGTTGGTTGCATCATTTGTAAATATTTTCTCTCATTTTGTAGGTTTTTTTTTTTTTTTAATTTCATTATTGACCTTGGTTTACTATTTTGGAATGGAGACAAAGCTTCTAGCATTCTATTTGGTCTTTCTTCTCCAATATGTCCCACATTCATTGATCAGTGAGCTTCTGTGACAATTCATCCAGTTTTACAATGCATTTGTAACAACCATGAGTTAAGAAACTGGAGGAAAGAAATCATGACTCTGCAAAACCTCTGTACTCATCCAGAGCTGATTTTAGGTCAAATTTCCATTTTTTTACTGTATCTTCATCAATCTGCACTCTAACCAGAGGAGAATGGTATTATCTTAGATCTCTAGGATTAGCATCACCCTCTTGGTAGTGTCTAATATTTCTTGATATATCTGATACTTTTTCTTTGATCAGAGCTCAGACATTTTCCTTATGACACAGATCTCATTTGAGAGTCTTCTGAGTATAATTAACAGTATTTAACTGTGACAGCATCATAAATTCCTTACTCAAATGCTCTAGCTTTGTCTTCCTGGAGAAGGATATAAGTCTGTAATGACTTCGTTCTGGGAAACAGCTAAGAATTGTCTCGGCATACCAGATCTAAAATTTTTGTGATTTTACAAATCAATAATACTTTGTTAGGATACCTATCTATTTGATTCCTAGTGACACCATGATAAGTTAGCCATAATAATATATCTAAAAGTGATTATTACTCAAGCCTCATTCCACCTTATATTAATTGCAATCACCTTCTATCTGTCAATTAAGTAGGGAGCCAGTATGGGATTATATTATTCTCACTGAAATCAGGAAGCCTATTTCAATTTTATGGACTTTCCAGGTAGCTCAGTGGTAAAGAATCTGCCTGCAATGCAAGAGAGGCCTTTTCAGTCCCTACGTCAGGAATATCCCCTGGAGAAGGAAATGGCAATCCACTCCAGCATTCTTGCCTGGGAAATCCCATGGACAGAGGAGCCTGGTGGGCTATAGTCCATGAAGGGTCACAAAAGAGTCAGATACAATTTAAGGACTAAGCAACAACAATGTTTCAATTTTACCATTCCCAACCCTCTTTCCAGCATATGGAAGAAAGCCAATGCTAAGCTTTACAAAGATGCCGGTGTATTTCTCTCTCTAATGTATTTTATGCTCTTAGTGAAATGAATATGCTTTTGACCTATTGGGAGACATACTGGAGAATAAGGGGAGAGAGGGTGGAGATTGCTTGAAAAATCAACCCAAATATTTCTTTCTCCTTACATTTTAGGATTTCTTCCTTCTATCTGAGAATTTCAGTCACCTAAATTTCATAGACAGTAAATCACCATTGACTTTAAGCTTGTTTAAAACTAATCAAGAAAACTGTTAGAACTATTTCCAATTTTTCATTATAATATATTGAACCACGAATCTCCAGGAAGTACACATATCCCAGTCAACATCATAGATAAAATCTAACATTATTTCTTTCCTCTTTGGTTGTCTCTTCTTAGAATTAACTTCCATATATAAACCACACGTTTTATTCTTCATATAACTTAATAAAACCTCATTCTTCATAGTATAACCTCATTCTTCATATAACTTAGTTCAGTTCAGTTCAGTCGCTCAGTCATGTCTGACTCTTTGCGACCCCATGAAACGCAGCATGCCAGGCCTCCCTGTCCATCACCAACTCCCGGAGTTCACTCAGACTCACATCCATCAAGTCAGTGATGCCATCCAGCCATCTCATCCTCTGTCGTCCCCGTTTCCTCCTGCCCCCAATCCCTCCCAGCATCAGAGTCTTTTCCAATGAGTCAACTCTTCGCATGAGGTGGCAAACCCTGTAATTCTTTAAGTGTATAACTATCTTTTCCTGGTCAAATTTTTTCGCTTTTCCCCCTTGAAGCACAATGGGCTCTGACTAAGTATTATAAGGAGAAGTTATAAAAGGATTTAGCATCTACTTTGCCAACAAAGGTTCGTCTAGTCAAGGCTATGGTTTTTCCTGTGGTCATATATGGATGTGAGAGTTGGACTGTGAAGAAGGCTGAGCGCTGAAGAATTGATGCTTTTGAACTGTGGTGTTGGAGAAGACTCTTGAGAGTCCCTTGGACTGCAAGGAGATCCAACCAGTCCATTCTGAAGGAGATCAGCCCTGGGATTTCTTTGGAAGGAATAATGCTGAAGCTGAAACTCCAGTCCTTTGGCCACCTCATGCAAAGAGTTGACTCATTGGAAAAGACTCTGATGCTGGGAGGGATTGGGGGCAGGAGGAGAAGGGGACGACAGAGGATGAGATGGCTGGACAGCATCACTGACTCGATGGACATGAGTCTGAGTGAACTCCAGGAGTTGGTAATGGACAGGGAGGCCTGGCGTGCTGCAATTCATGGGGTCGCAAAGAGTCAGACACGACTGAGCGACTGATCTGATCTGATCAGAGACTATTGCCTCAGGTGAGATAATTACATGTCTTTAAAGAAAGAAGACTAGTTTTATCAGAAAGGAGTGATAAATTCCTCTGGAAAGAGAGCCTTAATGGGATTCAGGGTCTCAAGGTTATCAAGTTTATCTAAATGCAATGAAATGTCTCCACCCCAAATGTCAGGTCCCATTTCTGTTTGCTTAGTACACTAAACAGGGATTCCCTGGTGGCTCAGTGGTGAAGAATCTACCTCCCAATGCAGGAGCTGCAAGTTTGCTCCCTCGGTCAGGAAGATCCCCTGGAGAAGAAAATGGCAACCCACTCCAATAATATTGCCTGGATAATCCCATGGACAAATGAAGCCTAGAGTGGCTACAGTCCATGGGGTTGCAAAAGAGTTGGATAAACTTAGCAACTCAACAAGAACAATGCACCAAACTAAACATGAGAGACTTGGTAAAGATATCCATTCAACTTGGAATACAGAGTCAATTTTTATTCTTATTTGCAACTATATAAATCTTATCTATAAAAAATATTGTTTTGGGGCCATCATAGTATATATCCACTTCTGTGTCTTGAGTTGAGAATTTAGGGCCCTAAGCATGTCATTTCTTTCTGTAATCTCTCCAGTGTGGGAAGAAATAGCATAAGTCCCATGGTCTTTAATCATTACTATTAGAATGGTCAAGTGCATTAACACTTATTCCCCCAAAGCCTTGCCTTCTTTTGTTTTCTTTTTTTAATTAAATTTTTTCTAGTTCTATTGAGATACAATTAACATATACAATATATATATATTTAAGGTATGCAATGTGATGGTTTGATATACATGTACACTGTGAAGTGATTACCAGAATCAAGTTAATCCACACTTTCATGATCTCACATACGGCCTAAAATTTTTTTTTTTTTTTTTGGTGTAGTAGGAAGACTTAAGATCTACTGTCTTACCTGAAAATATGCTCTATTCCAAACCACAAACTGAACTGAACTGAGCTGATGGACAAGAATAAGTATTTGGAATCTACTACTTTCTTTGGATTATCAAAAAACCCATTTACCAATGTCAATGAGGTTACTGCTACTTAATACAAATCCAATGAGATGAGATAAATAATCTCACTTTCCAATATTTTGAGACTCAGTCATCTGAGATGATTTCTGCTTCAGTTTGGATTCAACGAGGAACATATGTTCATATTGGGTAGTACAAAGAGAGGATGCTTTATATCAATCAAGGAGGAGAGAAGAGGAGAAAAATAATTTCTCTGTGTGTCACTTTTAGATCAAGTGATACAGTCACTAACTGGGCTGTTGCCCGTGAGTCTACATTTTTGGAGGTGCACGAATTTCTGAAATGTTACTGATGCACTCAGTGTCACCTTTCAATTCCTGCCATATCAAGATAAGACCATTTAGCAGTGAGGAGCAGAAGCCTGTCCCTTCCTTTTGCTTTCTAATCTCCTACCAGTGCTTCTCACTGGCATACTTCAACAAGAAGTGAGGGGTTAAAAGAGTCTGGGAAATGAGCTTTTCAATACCACAGTCTCAGCAGTTCAGATCAGAGTATAGAAGAGTGGGTTTATGGCCAAGGAATGATCATAGAATAGCTGACAAATTTAAACTTTAAATATGTGATTTAACACAATAGAGTTTATTAAAGACTCCATAGCTTGGTGGGCCATAGCCCATGGAGTCACACAAAGAGTCAGATATTATCTAACAACTAAACAATAACATAATAATGTGAAGTCTATGGGTGTGACTTATACTGCTGCTGCTGCTAAGTCGCTTCAGATGTGTCCAACTCTGTGCGACCCCATAGACGGCAGCCCACCAGGCTCCCCCGTCCCTGGGATTCTCTAGGCAAGAACACTGGAGTGGGTTGCCATTTCCTTCTTCAGTGCATGAAAGTGAAAAGTGAAAGTGAAGTCGCTCAGTCCTGTCCGACTCTTCTCGACCCCATGGACTGCAGCCTACCAGGCTCCTCGTCCATGGGATTTTCGAGGCAAGAGCACTGGAGTGGGGTGCCATTGCCTTCTCCGGTGACGTATACTGAACATACTGATTAAGAATATTAGCTCCCAGACCAATGGGGTAAAATTATGACTATCATATATTTATATTTTAATATGTCCACCATTATGGCACATAATCAAAGGCAATGGCACCCCACTCCAGTACTCTTCCTGGAGAATCCCATGGACAGAGAAGCCTGGTAGACTGCAGTCCATGGGGTTGCTAAGAGTCGAACACGACTCAGCGACTTCACTTTCATGCACTGGAGAAGGAAATGGCAGCCCACTCTGGTATTCTTGCCTGGAGAATACCAGGGACGGGGGAACCTGGTGGGCTGCCATCTTTGGGGTCCCACAGAGTTGGACATGACTGAAGCAACTTAACAGCAGCAGCAGTGTTGATGCCCATGGTGGTAATGATGATGTTGCCGGCGAAGATGGCATGACTGGAGGTAGTCATGATGTTAAATGCTAAATTGATGACTTTTTTCTAGCAAAAGAATTCATGGTTTTGCTCATATTGTCAAGGTGACCAGACTCTCCAAACGTTGATAATCACATCAAGGGTAAATGCAAGAATATTGAGACTTTTGAGAAGGTAAGTGACACACAGCCAAAGCAGGCCAGGGTTAGTCATCTGATCATTTTGGAGGGATGATGAGCATGGGGAAAAGAGAATGGTACAGAAGAACTCACTCTCACCTACTGACACTAGGTTTGGAACTAGTGAAACAGTTTAATTAAGAAAGTTTCAATCCAAGATATTCCTTCCTCTGAAGAAGCTTATTGCCTAATTAGGATGTCATTGAAATTGTTCATAGAATGCTAATACTGTTTGAAGTATAAGCAGCAGCACTTGGCTCTTGATGTGGAAAATGAGGGAGAGTAGATACCACGCAGGTACTTTAACAGAAAATAGAAGTTTGGGAGGGAATAGCCAATTGGAAGATGGATTGAAGTGTTAATTTTCAGTCCTATTCTCCCTCTCCTTCCCTTCTGTCCTTAAAAATGAAGATATTTTTGTATTATTTACAGTGAAAGGAAATTTATTTTTGTATATTTTTTTCTAAATTGAGAAACACAAAAATTCCATGTACTTATTCCAATTTTATAAAGCAAGCATTAATGTCGCTTTTCTTCTCTATGGGGTTTTAATCTTTCCAGATATTCTATAGGCTAATAAAATTTGGTCTTTGCAGGTAGAATGCCTTCAACAAATAATCATTAGTACAGTTGTCACAATCAAGGCATATATTGCTGACAGCCACATCAAAGATGGCAATTATCAAATTTTTGTCAGTGTAAGCAACATCATTTCCTTTCTTTGAAGAGAGAGTGCAAACCATAAAAATGGCAACTCCAAATGTAAACTATCTCAAGAACTATAAAGATTCTACCTCAAAAAACCCAAAGTGTCAGAAGCAGAACTAATGCCCTAGGCAGAGAATATGATGGGTTCATTTTGATCCAGACACTGCTACTCTGGTATCCTTCACTGGATTTTTATTTAATTTAACCCTGAAAGCATCCTTTGAAGTCGTGTTTGCTCAGCTCAGGGATCCTGCAAGCAGCAATGCCTGATCATTAGTGGTCTTTTTCTTGTTGCCTCACAACAATGTGGGTCTCTGAACTTGTCTTTTTCCATTTGTAAGTCAATTCCTGCCTCCATATCGGTCAACAGGTAATTTCTCCTTTTTCTTACACAAACCCTATGGGGATAAAGGAAGCTACAACATAGTCAGCACTTAAACTGGAGTAGTCAGGCAGAAAAAAAATAGAACACTATTTCACTTCCACTCGTTTGCCTTGGCCAAAACTTTGCAGGAAATTCAGCTCTGATTGAAGGTAAAAACACATTAACAGATACAAAATTGCAAATTCTACACATGCACACATACAATTACACAAAAACATAACAGGTATATAAATACACTTAATCTCCAATTATCTTGCCAATGAAAGTAATCTATATGGATACATCAAACATGAATGCCATACAATGCTCTACCTTAAAAATGTGTGTGTGTATATGTGTGTGTGTGCGTGTGTGTAAAATGCTGTATCTATGACTTTCTTATAAGGAACTCACCTACCTTCTTTTAAACAAGCATACAATAAAGTGCTTATTATGCCCTTGGGTAGCTTCCAAATCAAGGATTTTAAACTCAATTCATCAACTGCCTAAAATAGAATTTAAAACTATGTTCATATTATCAGTTCGGTTCAGCTCATTTGCTCAGTCATGTCTGACTCTTTACGACCCCATGAACCACAGCATGCCAGGCCTCCCTATCCATTACCAACTCCCAGAGTCCACCCAAACCCATGTCCATTGAGTCAGTGATGCCATCCAACCATCTCATCCTCTGTCGTCCCCTTCTCCACCTGCTTTCAATCTTTTCCAGCATCAGGGTCTTTTCAGATGAGTCAGCTGTTCTCATCAGGTGGCCAAGGTATTGAAGTTTCAGATTCAACATCAGTCCTACCAATGAACACCCAGGACTGATCTCCTTTAGGATAGACTGGTTGGACCTCCTTGCTGTCCAAGGGACTCTCAAGAGTTTTCTCCAACACCACAGTTTAAAAGCATCAATTCTTCGGTGCTCAGCTTCCTTTATAGTCCAACTCTCACATCCATACATGACCACAGGAAAAACCATAGCCCTGACTAGAAGGACCTTTGTTGGCAAAGTAATGTCTCTGCTTTTTTTTTTTTTTTTTTAATTTTTTTAAATTTTTTTTTTTTTTTAATTTCAGGTATACACGTGCTCCCCATCCTGAACCCTCCTCCCTCCCCCCTCCCCATACCATCCCCCTGGGCCGTCCCAGCGCACCAGCCCCAAGCATCCAGCATCGTGCACTGAACCTGGACTGGCATCTCGTTTCATACATGACATTTCACATGTTTCAATGCCATTCTCCCAAATCTTCCCACCCTCTCCCTCTCCCACAGAGTCCATAAGACTGTTCTATACATCAGTGTCTCTTTTGCTGTCTCGTATACAGGGTTATCGTTACCATCTTTCTAAATTCCATATATATGCGTTAGTATACTGTATTTATGTTTTTCCTTCTGGCTTACTTCACTCTGTATAATAGGCTCCAGTTTCATCCACCTCATTAGAACTGATTCAAATGTATTCTTTTTAATGGCTGAGTAATACTCCATTGTGTATATGTACCACAGCTTTCTTATCCATTCATCTGCTGATGGACATCTAGGTTGCTTCCATGTCTTGGCTATTATAAACAGTGCTGCAATGAACATTGGGGTACACGTGTCTCTTTCCCTTCTGGTTTCCTCAGTGTGTATGCCCAGCAGTGGGGTTGCTGGATCATAAGGCAGTTCTATTTCCAGTTTTTTAAGGAATCTCCACACTGTTCTCCATAGTGGCTGTACTAGTTTGCATTCCCACCAACAGTGTAAGAGGGTTCCCTTTTCTCCACACCCTCTCCAGCATTTATTATTTGTAGACTTTTGGATCGCAGCCATTCTGACTGGTGTGAAATGGTACCTCATAGTGGTTTTGATTTGCATTTCTCTGATAATGAGTGATGTTGAGCATCTTTTCATGTGTTTGTTAGCCATCTGTATGTCTTCTTTGGAGAAATGTCTATTTAGATCTTTGGCCCACTTTTTGATTGGGTCATTTATTTTTCTGGAGTTGAGCTGTAGGAGTTGCTTGTATATTTTTGAGATTAGTTGTTTGTCGGTTGCTTCATTTGCTATCTAGGTTGGTCAGAACTTTCCTTCCAAGGAGCTAGCGTCTTTTAATTTCATGGTTGCAATCACCATGTGCAGTGATTTTGGAGACCAAAAAAATAAAGTCTGTCACTGTTTCCACTGTTTCTCCATCTATTTTCCATGAAGAGATGGGACCAGATGCCATGATCTTAGTTTTCAGAATGTTGAGCTTTAAGCCAACTTTTCCACTCTCCTCTTTTACTTTCATAAAGAGGCTCTTTAGTTCCTCCTCACTTTCTGCCATAAGGGTGGTGTCATCTGCATATCTGAAGCTATTGATATTTCTCCTGGAAATCTTGATTCCAGCTTGTGCTTCTTCCAGCCCAGCGTTTTTCATGATGTACTCTGCATTTTAAACAAGCAGGGTGACAATATACAGCCTTGACATACTCCTTTTCCTATTTGGAACCAGTCTGTTGTTCCATGTCCAGTTCTAACTTTTGCTTCCTGACCTGCATATAGGTTTCTCAAGAGGCAGGTCAGGTGGTCTGGTATTCCCATCTCTTTCAGAATTTTCCACAATTTATTGTGAGATCCACACAGTCAAAGTCTTTGGCAAAGTCAATAAAGCAGAAATAGATGTTTCCCTGGAACTCCCTTGCTTTTTCGATGATCCAGCAATGTTGGCAATTTGATCTCTGGTTCCTCTGCCTTTTCTAAAACCAGCTTGAACATCTGGAAGTTCATGGTTCGTGTACTGTTGAAGCCTGGCTTGGAGAATTTTGAGCATTACTTTGCTAGCATGTGATGATTGCAATTGTGTGGTAGTTTGGGCATTCTTTGGCATTGCCTTTGTTTGGGATTGGAATGAAAATGGACCTTTTCCAGTCCTATGGCCACTGTTGAGTTTTCCAAATTTGCTGGCATATTGAGTGCAGCACTTTCATAGCATCATCTTTTAGGATTTGAAATAGCTCAACTGGAATTCCATCACCTCCACTAGCTTTGTTCATAGTGATGCTTCCTAAGGCCCACCTGACTTCACTTTCCAGGATGTCTGACTCTAGGTGAGTGATCATATCATCGTGATTATCTGGGTCGTGAAGATCTTTTTTGTACAGTTCTCTTTGTATACTTGCTACCTCTTCTTAATATCTTCTGCTTCTCTTAGGTCCCTACCATTCTGCCCTTTATTGAGCCATAGGAGACTCAAATCTTAGAGCATAAAGTTCCATAATCCTTCCAATTCCCACCTCTGTACAATTGTTAAGCCATGAAGATACCTCATGGTTTTACTATGTAAGAAACAAATGGAAGCTTAAAAAAGTCTGATGCTTCTGGGCAGAATGTATTACAGAAAATTAAAAAAAATAAATTATACATTTAGCAAGATGCTCTTCTAGAAAGTTAGATGGGGTATTAGAGTGTGGTTAGTAACATAGATTGTGAATGGTGATCTGCTGTTTGATTCTTATAAGATGAGCCTACATGCCAAACATCACTGAGTAATGGAATCAGACCTTGGGAATAGAAATGGCTTGTACTGAAGGGGCAAAATGCATGGTTTCTGCTGATGAGTAAAAGGAAGAGTAGCTTGAAAATGATATACTAATAAATGCTTAACCGTGAGCTGTCTGGAAAAACAACATGGTTTACAGTACTTGCTCTTTTCCTTGGTACAAATACTCTGTTACGGCTGATCTCAGGCTACTACAGAAACAGTACTGAGTGCAACACCAAGAAGAGAAGTATGCAATTGGCTCTTGCCAAGCTGTGTTGAAAAACAAGAATCAATATGACTCAACAGAGTTAGTGCTGGTACCCCACTGAAGTTTGAACAGAAAGGAACTGAACTAAATTGAAAGACGAGAAAACCCTTTTGATGTTACTCCTGCTCTAACTCTCCTACAGAGAGTTAAAGCCAGATTTCTGAGAATAATCACTTTGCCTTGTTCTGACTGACTGGTGTTTTAGAACTCCATGCTTGTACTGCCCCCAAATTCATGTTAAGCCCTAACGCCCCATGTGGTGGTATGTGAAGTGAGGCCTTTGGGAAGTAATTAGATCATGAGGTTAAAGTCCTCATGAATGGAATTAGGGCCCTTTTACAAGAGACCCAGGGGATTTCCTAGCTGTCCCTTTCACTGTATGAAGACACAGCATAAAGATGACCATCTGTGAATTAGGTCACCAGACATGAAATCTGGATGTCTGATCTTGATCTTGGATGATCCAGCCTCCGAAACAATCAGCAATATACATCTATTATCTATAAGCCACACAATTTGTAATATGTTGTTGTAGAGGCCCCCAAAGATTAAAACATATTGCTCATTAAGTAATTATCTAGGAGTTCCTGATGCTGGGAAAGATTGAAGGCAGGAGGAGAAGGGGATGACATAGGATGAGATGGTTGGATTGTGCCACCAATTCAATAGACATGATTTTGAGCAAGCTCTGGGAGATGGTGAAGGACTGGGAAGCCTGATATGCTGCAGTCCATGGTGTCTCTAGTCAGACAGGACTGAGTGACTGATCAACAGGAATCAATCTGATGTGTGAAATATAGGGACAGTCCAATAGCAAGTAATGTCTACAGGTCATTAAAAATTCAAATTCAAAAAAACAAACACTAAGAATTTCCTAATCCACTATTTTAGGCATAATATTTTTGAGATATAGGACTTCGTATCAATACAATTGGAAGAAAAATTGAAAGACAAACTGGGAAAGACCTTGATCATAACATAATTATGAAAGTTTCTTTCTCTGATTAGAATTTGGTCAAAACTTTGCCTATCTGCCATGATGCTGCTGCCATGAAGACCATAATCTCCCAGAAGTTTTAAGGACATGAGAATGCAGATAGTCTATCTTCAGTGCCAGTGACTAAATACATTGCCAACATGTATCAGGGATATGGGTAAATTCAATGTATGTGACAGTCTCTTGCCCTTAGGATACAGAATTGATTATACACCATGGTTATAATTTTGTAAGTGTATATTCAGAGAAGAAACACTTGAAAGCATTATACCAAAATTCTAACCATATTTCTCTCAACACAGCAGAAAGCAAAGAAGAACTAAAGAGCCTCTTGATGAAAGTGAAAGAGGAGAGTGAACAAGTTGGCTTAAAACTCAACATTCAGAAAACTAAGATCATGGCATCCAGTCCCATTACTTCATGGCAAATAGATACGGAAAAAATGGCAGACTTTATTTTTTTGGGCTCCAAAATCACTGAAGATGGTGACTGCAGCCATGAAATTAAAAGAATCTGGCTCCTTGGAAGAATATGCTCCTAGACAGCATATTAAAATGCAGAGACATTACTTTGCCAACAAAGGTCCATCTAGTCAAAGCTATAGTTTTTCCAGTAGTCATTTTCAGATGTGAGAGTTGGACTATAAAGAAAACTGAGGATCGAAGAATTGATGCTTTTGAACTGTCGTGTTGGAGAAGATGCTTGAGAGTCCCTTGGACAGCAAGGAGTTCCAACCAGTCCATCCTAAAGGCAATCAGTCCTGAATATTCATTGGAAGGACTGATGCTGAAGGTGAAACTCCAATACTTTGGCCACCTGATGCGAAGAACCGAATCATTTGAAAAGACCCTGATGCTGGGAAAGATTGAGGGCAGGAGGAGAAGGGGATGACAGAGGATGAGATGGTTGGATGGCATCACTGACTCAATGGACACAGGTTTGAGTAGGCTCCAGGAGTTGATGATGGACAGGGAAGCCTGGCATGCTGCAGTCCATGGGGTCTCAAAGAGTCGGACATGACTGAGTGACTGAACTGAATTGAGTAGAAATTTAGGCACTTAATTTTCTTTTTAAAAACTCTTTTCCAAATTTATGTACACAGATTGTATGTTAAAAAATTTTAGATGAGAGAAATAAAACAGAAATCTTCTGTGAGTTTCTCTAATGGTACAATCAATGCTTAGTTACTTATGATTTATGTTGTCCTCTACTCCTGTGTGTGAGTGCATGCTGAGTTCCTTCAGTCTTGTCTGACTCTTTGCAACCCTAAGGAGTATGGCCTTCTAGCCTCCTGCGTCCATGGAATTCTCCAGGCAAGAATACTGGATTGCATTGTCATGCCCTCAGGAATCGAACCTGTGTCTCTTATGTCTCCTGCATTGGCAGGTGGGTTCTTTACCATTAGCACCACCTGAGAAGCCCCTTTTCTCCTCTCTAGCTATTTTTTTTTTATTATTACAATTAAGCATCCATATGTATTTATTTAGTATATATTTTGCCACAAACTATCATTTCCATGAAAGCAGGAAATATCACTATGATGTCTGGAAAGAAGACTTTTTCAGCCTAATTTCCTGTATCTTCTTGTATCTAGAAAAGCACTAAAACTATGAATGGAGACATTGCTTCTTGGGACTAGCAGCAACTTTCTGCCACACTCTGTGCTTTATTGCATGTATACACTCTTCACTGGATGCATGCATGTTCAGTCACTTCAGTCACGTCTGACTCTTTGTGAGCCTAAGGATTGTAGCCCACAAGGCTTCTCTGTCCATGAGATTCTCCATGCAAGAACACTAGAGTAGATTGTCATGCCCTCCTCCAGGGGTTTTCTTCCTGACCCAGATATCCAACCCATATCTCTTACATCTACTGCATTGGCAGGGTTTTTTTTTTTTTTTTTACCACTAGTGCCACTTTGGAAGCCCCTGTTCTTCAGTAAAATCACTTATAGATGGACCTCCCCCACTCCTACCTCTTCAGAACAGATCCTACAGCTATTTGAGGGGCTATCTTCCAGGTTACATTCCTGAGTCAGTCAGTTCAGTTGCTCAGTCGTGTCCTACACTTTGAGACCACATGGATTGCAGTATGCCAGGCTTCCCTGTCTATCACCAAGTCCCGGGGGCCTACTCAAACTCATGTCAATTAAGTCAGTGATGCCATCCAATCACCTCATCCTCTGTCGTCACCTTCTCCTGCCTTCAGCCTTTCCCAGCGTCAGGGGCTTTTCCAGTGAGTCAGTTCTTGGTATCAGGTGGCCAAAGTTTTTGAAGTTTTGATTTTGAAGTTTCAGATTCAAAATCAGTCCTACCAATGAACACCCAGGACTGGTCTCCTTTAGGATGGACTGGTTGGATCTCCTTGCAGTCCAAGGACTCTCAAGAGTTTTCTTCAACACCACAGTTCAAAAGCATCAATTCTTCAGCACTCAGCTTTCTTTACAGCCCAACTCTCACATCCATATATGACCACTGGGATAACCATAGCCTTGACTAGATGGACCTTTGTTGGCAAAGTAATGTCTCTGCTTTTTAATATGCTGTCTAAATTGGTCATAACTTTCCTTCCAAGGAGTAAGCATCTTTTAATTTCATGGCTGCAGTCATCATCTGCAGTGATTTTGGAGCCCCCAAAATAAAGTCTGACACTGTTTCCACTGTTTCCCCATCTATTTCCCATGAAGTGATGGGACCAGATGCCATGATCTTATTTTTCGGAATGTTGAGCTTTAAGCCAACTTCTTCACTTTCCTCTTTCACTTTCCTCAAGAGGCTTTTTAGTTCTTCTTCACTTTCTGCCATAATAATGGTATTATCCACATATCTGAGGTTATTGATATTTCTCCCTGCAGTCTTAATTCCAGCCTATGCTTCCTCCAGGCCAATATTTCTCATGATGTACTCTGCATATAAGTTAAAAAAGCAGGGTGATAATATACAGCCTTGATGCACTCCTTTTCCTATTTGGAAGCAGTCTGTTGTTCCATGTCCATTTCTCACTGTTGCTTCTTGGCTGCATACGGATTTCTCAAGAGGCAGGTCAGGTGGTCTGGCATTCCCATCTCTTTCAGAATTTCCACAGTTCATTGTGATACACACAGTCAAAGGCTTTGGCATAGTCAATAAAGCAGAAGTAGATGATTTTCTGGAACTCTCTTGCTTTTTCAATAATCTAGCAGGTGTTAGCAATTTGATTTTTAGTTCCTCTGCCTTTTCTCAAACCAGCTTGAATATCTGGAAGTTCACAGTTCACATATTAATGAAGCCTGGCTTGGAAAATTTTGAGCATTACTTTACTAACGGGTGAGATGAGTGCAATTGTGCAGTAGCTTGAGCATTCTTTGGCATTGCCTTTCTTTGGGATTGGAATGAAAACTGACCTTTTCCAGTCCTGTGGCCACTGATGAGTTTTCCAAATTTGCTGGCATATTGAGTGCAGCACTTTCACAGTATCAACTTTTAGGACTTGAAATAGCTCAACAGGAATTCTATCACCTCCACTAGCTTTGTTCATAGTGATGCTTCCTGAGGCCCACTTAACTTCACATTCCAGGGTGTCTGGCTCTAGGTGAATGATCACACCATCATGATTATCTGGGTTGTGAAGATCTTTTTTTTACAGTTCTTCTGTGTATTCTTGCCACCTCCTCTTAAATTCTTCTGCTTCTGTTAGGTCCATACCCTTTCTCTCCTTTTTTGTGCCCATCTTTGCATGAGATGTTCCCTTGGTATCTCTAATTTTCTTGAAGAGATCTCTAGTTTTTCCCATTCTCTTGTTTTCCTCCATTTCTTTGCACTGATCATTGAGGAAGGGTTTCTTATCTCTCCTTGCTATTCTTTGAAACTCTCCATTCAAATGGATATATCTTTCCTTGTCTCCTTTGCTTTTCCCGTCTCTTCTTTTCACAACTATTTATAAGGCCTCCTCAGACAGCCATTTTGTTTTTTCTGCATTTCTTTTCCTTGGAGATGGTTTTGCTCCCTGTTTCTTGAACAGTGTCACGAACCTCCGTCCATAGTTCATCAGGCACTCTGTCTATCAGATCTGTTCCCTTAAATCTATATCTCACTTCACTGTATAATGTTTAGGGATTTGATTTACATCATACTTGAATGGTGTAGTGATTTTCCCTATTTCCTTCAATTTAAGTCTGAATTTGGCCATAAGAAATTCATGATCTGAGCCACAGTCAGCTCATGGTCTTGTTTTTGCTGGCTGTATAGAGCTTCTCCATCTTTGGCTGCAAAGAATATAATCTATCTCATTTTGGTGTTGGCCATCTGGTGAGGTCCACCTGTAGAGTCTTCTCTTTTGTGTTGGAAGAGGATGCTCACTATGACCAGTGCGTTCTCTTGGCAGAACACTATTAGCCTTTGCCCTGCTTCATTCTGTATTCCAAGGCCAAATTTGCCTGTTACTCCAAGTGTTTCTTGACTTCCTACTTTTGCATTCCAGTCCCTTATAATGAAAAGGACATCTTTTATGGGTGTTAGTTTTAGAAGGTCTTGTAGGTCTTCATAGAACCATTCAACCTCAGTTTCTTTATCATGAAGGGTTGGGGCATCACTTGGATTACCGTGATATTGAATGGTTTGCCTTGGAACGAACAGAGATCATTCTGTCGTTTTTGAGATTGCATCCAAGTACTGCATTTTGGACTCTTCTGTTGACTCTGATGGCTACTCCATTTCTTCTAAGGGATCCTTGCCCACAGTGGTAGCTATAATGGATCGATATGAATAGATATTCATTTTCACTGCAGTATATTTCATCAATCTTAATCAGTATCAAATAACTAGATAAATCTTAATGAAGATGTCCTTTGCAAAGTGACTTGTTCTCTTTCCAACAAATATGTTTCAGAAAGATTTGATCCACCAGCTACATAATTTTGTAGCCTCTTAATGAACACATTTTTGTAACATGAAACATAAGATGAAATAAGTTATTTTAAATTGGATGATCATGTTTGTAATGCCTGAAGTAATCTGGAATTTTAGATTTCTAAATCATTAACTGATTTAGGAGAAAAATAACTGATTTTAATGTTATTCAGTACCATATATTGGAAAACTCAGAAGTGGTGACAGGACTGAAAAAGGTCCGTTTTCATTCCAATCCCAAAGAAAGGCAATGCCAAAGAATGCTCAAACTACCACACCATTGCATTCATCTCACATGCTAGTAAAGTAATGCTCAAAATTCTCCAAGCCAGACTTCAGCAATATGTGAACCGTGAACTTCCAGATGTTCAAGCTGGTTTGAGAAAAAGCAGAGAAACCAGAGATCAAATTGCCAACATCTGCTGGATCATGGAAAAAGCAAGAGAGTTCCAGAAAAACATCTATTTCTGCTTTGTTGACTATGCCAAAGCCTTTGACCGTGTGGATCACAATAAACTGTGGAAAATTCTGAAAGTGAATGAATACCAGACCACTTGACCTGCCTTTTGAGAAATCTGTATGCAGCTCAAGAAGCAACAGTTAGAACTGGACATGGAACAACAGACTGGTTCCAAATAGGAAAAGGACTATGTCAAGGCTGTATACTGTCACCCTGCTTATTTAACTTATATGCAGAGTACATCATGAGAAATGCTGGACTGGAGGAAGCACAAGCTGGAATAAACATTGTAGGGAGAAATATCAATAACCTCAGATACGTGGATAATACCATTATTATGGCAGAAAGTGAAGATGAACTAAAGAGCCTCTTGAGGAAAGTGAAAGAGGAGAGTGAAAAAGTTGGCTTAAAGCTCAGCATTCCGAAAACGAAGATCATGGCATCTGGTCCCATCACTTCATGGCAAATAGATGGGGAAATAGTGGAAACAGTGTCAGACTTTATTTTGGGGGCTCCAAAATCACTGCAGATGGTGACTCAGCTATGAAATTAAAAGACACTGGCTCCTTGGAAGGAAAGTTGTGACCAACTTAGACTGCATATTAAAAAGCAGAGACATTACTTTGTCAACAAAGGTCCATATTAGTCAAGGCTATGGTTATCCCAGTGGTCATGTATGGATGTGAGTGTTGGACTATAAAGAAAGCTGAGTGTCAAAGAATTAATACTTTTGAAATGTGGTGTTGGGGAAGACTCTTGAGAGTCCTTTGGACTGCAAGAAGATCCAACCAGCCCATCCTAAAGGAGACTAGTCCTAGGTGTTCATTGGAAGGACTGATGATGAATCTGAAACTCCAATACTTTGGCCACCTGATGTGAAGAGCTGACTCATTTGAAAAGACCCTGATGCTGGGAAAGATTGAGGGCAGGAGGAGAAAGGGAGGACAGAAGATGAGATGGTTGGTTGCCATCACTGACTCAATGGACATGAGTTTGGGTAAACTCTGGGAGTTGGTGATGACAGGGAGGCCTGGCATGCTGCAATCCATGGAGTCACAAAGAGATACAACTGAGCAACTGAACTGAAGTACCGCATATTGGGCAGTTCTTAATGGAGAGGGAAATTCTCCCTTTATCAAGGCTAAACTTTGGGAAACTCTAAGTATTTTCTTATTCAAAAGCTTGGTGTGTAATTTTAAACCTGTCCTTCTGAGTTTCAAATATATCTCTCTGTTTCTATTTCATTTAAATTTAGTCAAAATATTTTTCCCAATGGCTAAGTGGGCAAAGAATCCACCTTCAATGCAGGAGATGCTGGCTCAACCCCTGGGGCAAGAAGATCCCCTGGAGGAGTAAATGGCAACCCATTCCAGTATTCTTGCTTGGGAAACCCCATGGACAGAGGAACCTGGTGGGCTACATTGCAAAATGTCACAAAGAGTCAGACACAACTGAGTGACTGAACATTGAATTCATTTCAATGAGTTCCTCATTTCAATGAACTCATTTCAATTTCCTAGTTCATTTTTGAACTAGGGAAATATTAAACCTGATGATAGATCAAAATGGATAAAAAAGAAGTGGTACATATATACAATGGAATATTACTCAGCCATAAATAGGAGGATATTTGAGTCAGTTGAAATGAGGTGGACTTACCTAGAGCCTGTTATACAAAGTGAAGTAAGTCAGAAAGAGAAAAGCAAATATTGTATATTAACACATATATATGGAATCTAGAAATATGATACTGAGGAACCTATTTGCAGGGCAGCAATGGAGATGCCGAGTACAGACTTGTGGACACTGTGGGGAAGGAGAGGGTGGATAAAATAAGAGAGTATCATTGAAATATATCCATTACCATATATAAAACAGATAGCTAGTGGGAAATTGCAATATAAACATGGAGCTCAGCCCAGTGCTCTGTGATGTTCTAGAGGAATAGGATAGAGCTGGCATGGGAGAGAGGCTTAAGAGGGAGGGGTTATATGTGTATTTATGGATAATTCATGTTGTTGTATTGGAGAAGGAAATGGCAACCCACTCCAGTATTCTTGCCTGGAAAATTCCATGGATGCAGGAGCCTGGTAGGCTACAATCTATGGGGTTGCAAAGAGTCAGACATGACTGAACGACTTCACTTTCTCTTTCTATAGCTCCTTTCGCAGAAGGAAATGGCAGCCAACTCCAGTGTTCCTGCCTGGAGAATCCCATGGACAGAGGGGCCTGGTGGGCTACAATCTATGGGGTTGCAAAGAGTTGGACACGAATAAACAACTAACACACACACACACACACACACATGTTGTTGTATGGCAGAAACCAACATAACATTGTAAAGCAATTATCCTCCAATTAAAAATAAAAAAATAAACATAAACCTGGAACAAGAAAAAATACATGGAAAAAATTGAACGTTTAAGTAAAATTATTTGTGAGGGTCACTAACAAATGGACCATAGAATAAAGACTACTAGGCATTGTAGAAGATCATTTTACTAATGAAAATAAGCAAGTATGGTTTAGTTCACTGTCTTTTGCTAAGTTCCTTTTGTGGTTTAATTAAAATTTATAGAGTAGGTTTAAGGCTGAAAATCTAAGGCCAGAATTTTGCATCAATCTCCTTTGAGGGTTAATGATCTGTCAGTGAGGTATGGGAGAAATTTTCAGGCCCTCTAAGTGATCCAGCTATATTCTGTCATCCCCACTTTACACCATCCTCAAGCTAATAGAAGCATGAGAAGGCTCTCACCTTGTTACAGCCATTCAATCCATGTTCCCTTCATGTGATGTTTGGCAATCTCAACCTACGGTTGAAGTTTTAGGAAAAGAGTTCACCTCAAAATCCTTACCACATATCTTATGGCCATATTTTTGTGCAATATAATATCAAGAATTTTTTTCTTCCCATTTGTTGAGTTAGAGGTATCATGACAGAGTACAGGGAGGCTCATCTCTGCCCTGGATCAGTATCCACAAATGTACCATTTGTGGTTTTCAAAATATGTATAATTCTCTACTTCTTCCTCAACCTAAGATATGTCAATCAAAGGGCTTATATATGTGAATTTTAAAAATATTTTGAGGCAATTATGTGTATACTCCAAGTATGAGAACCATTGCCACACAAAAAAATGGTTCACAAGAAACAAATATTCCTTGGTGGTACTGACACTCACATACACATCAAAAATTGAGAACCACTGCTAGTGTTATGTAAAAAATCATTAAATATTTTTTGTGATTCATTTTTAAAAACAATTTAAAAAATATCCTCCAACTTTATTGAGCTATAGCTGACATATAATAATGTGCAAATTTAAGGTGTACATGTGGTGATTTATAAACATATATCTTGCAAAATGATTGCCATAATAGGTTAAGTAACTATTTCTTTATCTGAATAATACAGTTAGTTATTGAAGGGATATTGTGAGTGTTGAAATAAGGAAACTGACAAAAAGCAGGTGTCCATTGCATGATGCTTACTCTTATTTTTGACAGTATGAGAAATATTAATTATACAAACTAAGCAAAGGCAACATTATCCAAGATACATAAAGGGCAAGAGGAATGGAAATTTATGTTCAGATTCTAGCAAGTTTCTCTGGGTATAGCATCTACCTGAGGGTCAGCTTATTTCTAGACTGAGTCATTTATAGAAGGATAAACTATCTTAATTATAGGAGACTGTGGAACTCATTTGATATAGCTTCCTTTCCCATGCAGGAATCACCTTTTAAGTAATAGTTCCTTGGGCTGGGGGTCAGTAGGTCTCTTCCGGAGATGACCTGGAGAGATCTTGCTTATTCTTTTTTGTTGTTGTTGTTAATTAATTTACTTTTTATTGAAGGAAAACTGCTTTACAGAATTTTACTGTTTTCTGTCAAACATCAACATGAATCAGCCATAGGTATACATATATCCTCTCATATCCCTTCCCATCCAACCCCTCTAGGTTGATACATAGCCCCTGTTTAAATTTTCTGAGCCATACAGCAAATTCCTGCTGGCTATTTTATATATGGTAATGTAAGTTTCCATGTTATTCTTTCCATACATCTCACCCTCTCCTCCCCTCTTCCCATGTCCATAAGTCTATTCTCTATGTCTGTTTCTCCATTGTTGCCCTGTAAATAAATTCTTTAGTACCATTTTTCCAGATTCCATATATATGTGTTAGAATACGGTATTAATCTTTCTCTTTCTGACTCACTTCACTCTGTATAACGGTTCTAGGTTGATCCATCTCATTAAAACTGATACAAATGCATTACTTTTTATGGCTGAGTAATATTTCATCATATATATATATATATATATATATATATATATACACACACACATACTTATACACACCACAACTTCTTTATCCATTCATCTGTTGATGGACATCTATGTTGTTTCCATGTTCTAGTTATTGTAAATAGTGCTGCAACGAACAATGGGATAAGTGTGTCTCTTTCAATTTTGGTTTCCTCAGAATATATGCCTAGGAATGGGATTGCTGAGTCATATTGTGATTTTAGTCCTAGTTTTTCAAGGAATCTTCATACTGCCTTCCACAGTGGCTCTATCAATTTACATTCCCAACGACAAGGCAAGAGCATTCCCTTTTCTGCACACCCTCTACAGCATTTATTGTTTGTAGACTTTTTGATAAGAGCTATTCTGACTGGTGTGAAGTGATATCTCAGTGTAGTCTTGATTTGCATTGCTTGACATGAATTTGAATGAACTCTGGGAGTTGGTGATGGACAGGGAGGCCTGGCATGCTGCAATTCATGGGGTCGCAAAGAGTTGGACATGACTGAGTGACTGAACTGAACTGAACTGAATAATGAGTGATGTTGAGCATCTTTTCATATGCTTGTTAGCCATCTGTATGTCTTCTTTGGAGAAATGTTTGTTTAGGTGTTTTTCCCACTTTTTGATTGGGTTGCTTGTTTTTCTGGTATTGAGTTGTATGAGCTGCTTGTATATTTTGGAAATTAATCCTTTGTCAGTTGTTTCATTTGCTATTATTTGCTCCCATTCTGAGGGTTGTCTTTTCACCTTGCTTACACTTTCCTTTGCTGTGCAAAACCTTTTAAGTTTAATCAGGTTCCACTTATTTACTTTTGTTTTTATTTCCATTATTCTAGGAAGTGGGTCATAGAGGATCTTGCTTTAATTTACATCATTGAGTGTTCTGCCTGTTTTCTGCTAAGAGTTTTATAGTTTCTCATCTTACATATAGGTCGTTAATCCATTTTGAGTTTATCTTTCTGTATGGTGCTAAGAGGTGTTCTAATTTCATTTTTTTACATATAGCTGTCCAGTTTTCCCAGCATCATTTATTGAAGAGGCTGTCTTTGCCCCATTGTATTTTCTTGCCTCCTTTGTCAAAAATAAGGTACCCATAGGTGAATGGGGTTTATTTCTGGGCTTTCTATCTTGTTCCATTGGTCTATATTTCAGTTTTTGTGCCAGTGCCTTGCTGCATTGATGACTGTAGCTTTGTAGTATAATCTGAAGTCAGGAAGGTTGATTCCTCCAGCTCCTTTCTTCTTTCTCAAGACTGCTTTGGCTATTCAGGATCTTTTGTATCTACATATAAATTGTGAAATTTTTTGTTCTAGTTCTGTGAAAAATGCCATTGGTAATTTGATTGCATTGAATCTGTAGATTGCATTCAGTAGAATAGTCATTTTCACAGTATTGATTCTTCCTACCCAGGAACATGTAACATCTCTCCATCTGTTTATGTCATCTTTGATTTTTTTCATTAGTGTCTTATAATTTTCTGTGTACAGTTATTTTATCTCCTTAGGTAAGTTTATTCCTAGATATTTAATTCTTTTTGTTGCAATGTTGAATGGGATTGATTCCTTAATTTCTCTTTCTGATTTTTCAGTGTTACTATATAGAAATGTAAGTGATTTCTCTGTATTGATTTTGTATTCTGCAACTTTGCTAAATTCACCGATTAGCTCTAGTAATTTTCTGATACTATCTTTAGGGTTTTCTATGTGCAATATCATGTCATCTACAAACAGTGAGAGCTTTACTTCTTTTCTGATCTGGATTACTTTTATTTCTTTTTCTTCTCTGATTGCTGAAGCTAGGACTTCCAGAACTATGTTGAATAATATTGGCAAAAGTGGACACGCTTGTCTTGTTTCTGATCTTAAGGGGAATGCTTTCAGTTTTTTGCCATTGAGAATAATGTTTGTTGTAGGCTTATCATACATGGCCTTGAGGTAGATTCCTTCTATGCCCATTTTTTGAAGAGTTTTAATCATAAATGGGTGCTGAGTTTTGTCAAAGACTTTTCTGCATCTATTGAGATGATCATATAGTTTTTATCTTTCAACTTGTTAATATGGTGTATCACACTGATTGATTTGCGTATATTGAAGAATCCTTGCATCCCTGGAATAAACCCAACTTGATCATGGTGTATGAGCTTTTTGAAGTGTTGCTGAATTCTGTTTGCTAAAATTTTGTTGAGGATTTTTGCATCTATGTTCATCAGTGATATTGGCCTGTAGTTTCCTTTTTTGTGTTGTCTTTGGCTTTAGTATCAGGGTGAAATGAATTTGGAGGTGTTCCTCTGCAATTTTTTGAAAGAGTCTTAGAAGGATAGGCATCAGCTCTTCTCTAAATGTTTGATAGAATTCTCCTGTGAAACCATCTGGTTCTGGGCTTTTGTTTTTTGGGAGATTTTTTATCATAGCTTCAATTTCAGTGCTTGTGTTTGGATTGTTCATAGTTTCTATTTTTTCCTGGTTCAGTCTTGAAACACTGAACTTTTCTAAGAATCTTTCCATTTCTTCCAGGTTATCTATTTTATTGCCATAGAGTTGTTCATAATAGTCTCTTATAATCCTTTCTATTTCTGCATTGTTTGTTGTAACCTTTCCTTTTTCATTTCTAATTTTGTTGATTTGATTCTTCTCTCTTTTATTCTTGATGAGTCTGGCTAAAGGTTTGTCAATTTGGTTTATCTTCTCAAAGAACCAGCTTTTAGTTTTGTTAATCTTTACGATTTCTTTCATTTTTTTAAAGTTATTTCTGCTCAGATCTTTATGATTTATTTCCTTCTACTATTTTGTTTTTCTTTTTCCAGTTGTTTAAGTGTAAAGTTAAGTTGTCTATTCGATGTTTTTCTTGTTTCTTGAGGTAGGATCATATTGCTTGTATAAACTTCCCTCTTAGAATTGATTTTGCTGCATCCCATAGGCTTTGAGATATCATGTTTTTGTTGTCTTTTGTTTCTAGAAATTTTTTTATTTCCCTTTTGATTTCTTCAGTAACCTGTTGGTTATTTAGAAATGTGTTGTTTAATCTCTATGTGTTTGTGCTTCTTACACTATTTTTCTTGTAATTGATATCTAGTCTCATAGCACTGTGGTTGGAGAAGATGCTTGATATGATTTCAATTTTCTTAAATTTACTGAGGTTTGATTTGTGACCCAAGATGTGGTCTCTCCTGGAGAATGTTCCATGTGCACTTGAGAAGAAGATGTATTCTTCTGTATTTGGATGGAATGTCCTAAAGATATCAATGAAATCCATCTCACTTAATATATCATTTAAGACTTGTGTTTCCTTATTAATTTCCTGTTTTTATATCTGTCCATTGGTGTGAGTGGGGTGTTAAAGTCTCCTACTATTATTGTGTTACTGTCAATTTCTTCTTTCATGTCTGTTAGTGTTTGTCTTATGTATTGAGGTACTCCTGTATTGGGTGCATAGATATTTACAGTTGTTATATTGGATTGATCCCTTGATCATTATGCAGTGTCCTTCCTTATCTCTTGTAATCTTTATTTTAAGATCTATTTTGTCTGATATGAGGATTGCTACAACAGCTTTCTTTTGCTTCTCATTTGCATGTAATATATTTTTTAATCCTCTCACTTTCAGCCTATATGTGTCTTAATGTCTGAAGTGGGTTTCTTGTAGACAGCATATATGTGGGTCTTGTTTTTGCATCCATTCAGCCAGTCTGTATCTTTTGGTTGGAGCATTTAATCCATTTACATTTAAAGTAATTATTGATATATATGTTCATATTGCCATTTTTTTAATTGTTTGGGGTTGATTTTGTAGATCTTTTTTCTTCTCTTGTGTTTCTTGACTATATAAGCCCCTTTAACATTTGTTGTAAAGCTGGTTTGGTGATCCTGAAATCTCTTAACTTTTGCTTGTTTTTATTTCTCCATCAATTCTGAATGAGATCCTTGCTGGGTACAGTGTTCTTAGTTGTAGATTTTCCCCTTTCAGTATTTTAAATATATCCTGCCTTCTGGCCTGCAGAGTTTCTGCTGAAAGATCAGCTATTAAGTGTATGGGGTTTCCCTCATATGTTATTTGTTTCTTCTCCCTTGATGCTTTTTAATATTCTTTCTTTGTGTTTAGTCTTTGCTAGTTTGATTAGTATGTGTCTTGGTATGTTTCTCTTTGGGTTTATCCTGTATGGGACTCTTTGTGCCTCTTGGATTTGATTAACTATTTCCTTTTCCATATTGGGGAAATTTTCAACTATAATCTCTTCAAAAATTTTCTCATACTTTTTCATTTTCTCTTCTTCTTCCAGGACCTCTACAGTTCTAATGTTGTTGCATTTGATATGGTCCCAGAGGTCTCTGAGACAGTCCTCAGCTCTTTTCTTTCTTTTTACTTTATTCTGCTCTTCAGAAGTTATTTACACCATTTTGTCTTCCAGCTCACTGATTCATTCTTCTGCTTCAGATATTCTGCTATTGATTCCTTCTAGAGTATTTTTAATTTCAATAATTGTGTTGTTTGTCTCTGTATGCTTATTCTTTAATTTTTCTAGGTCTTTGTTAATTGATTATTGCATTTTCTCTATTTTGTTTTCAAAGTTTTTGATCATCTTTATTATCATTATCCTGAATTCTTTTTCAGGTAGTTTGCCCATTTCCTCTTCATTTATTTGGACTTCTGTGTTTCTAGTTTGTTCCTTCATTTGTGCAGTATTTTTCTGCCTTTCCATTATTTTTTTTAAAAAAGTTATTATGTTTGAGGTCTCCTTTTCCCAGGCTTCAAGGAAAGTTGAATTCTTTCCTTGAAGAATGTTGAATTCTTTCTTTCTTTTGGTTTCTGCCCTCCTAAGTTTGGTTCAGTGGTTTGTGAGCTTCCTATAGGGTGATATTATGCTGAGTTTCTGTTTGTTTGTTTTTCCTCTGATGGGTAAGGCTGAATGAGGTGGTAATCCTGCCTGCTGATGGCTGGGTTGGTATTTTTGTTTTGTTTGTTGTTTAGATGAGGTATCCTGCACAGGGTGCTACTGGTGATTGAGTGATGCTTAGTTTTGCATTCAAGTGGAGGCCTTTGTGTGAGTTCTCACTATTTGATACTCCCTAGGGTTAGTTCTCTAGTGTTCTAGGGTCTTGGAATCGGTGCTCCCACTCCAAAGACTTAGGCCTTGGTCTCTGGTCAGGAATGAAGTGAGATTAAAACAAATATCCAAAAATAAGAAATCAAAGATGAACCCCAGACAAATGGCAGTTATAAAATCAGGCAAATAATAATTAAAATAATGGAATGTACACATATACATACATCCATGAGCAAAGTGAAAACAGTCCAACAAAAATAAAGTACAATAGATTGACCCATCAAACAAAGGAAATCAAAAAGTATACTCACCATTTAAGAACAAAACTAACTGAAGCACTAACTGGAAAACAAAACTAAAGCAAGGTGTCAAGTGGAGAATAAAGCAATGAAAACGAAACTAATAAATATGTTGAAAGGAAAGGAAAGAAAGAAAAGATATGAAAAGTTAAATAGAGGAAGATGAAGAAAATTTATATACATTAATGATTAACTGCAAGAGGAAAAGAACAGTAGTAAAGGCAAACAAAGGAAAAAATGTGGAAAAAATATAATAGGTTTAAAAAATTAAAAATATAAAGAAAAGAAAAGAAAAAAATTGGAAGAAAGAAAAGAAAAAAAAAAGGAAAACTCCACAGAACTGCAAAAGCCCAATGTAGAGGCAGAGGTTTATAACAACAATAGAAAGTGTGACTGAATAAACATATTCATATACACCCATAAGCAAAATCAAAACAGTCCAACAAAAATAAAGTACAATAGATTGACCCACAAACAAAGGAAATCAAAAATTATATCTACCAGAACAAAACTAATTAAAGCACAAACTGGAAAACAAAACTAAAGCAAGGTGCCAATTGGGGAACAAAGCAGTGAAAATGAAACTAACAAATAAGTTGAGAGGAAAGGAGAGAAAGAAAAGAAAGAATAGATATGCAAAGTTAAATAGAGGTAGATAAAGAAGATTTATATATATTGATGATTAACTGCAAGGAGAAAAGAATGGTAGGAAAAGCAAACAAAGGAATAAATGTAGAAAAAATAATAATAGATTAAAAAAAGAGATAAAAGAGACAAAAAAAGAGAGGAAAACTCCACAGAATTGCAAAAGCCCAACGTAGAGACAGAGGTTTATGACAGCAATAAAAAAATGTTACTGAGGAAAAAAAAAGCTCAAAAGCTTCTACAACAGAGGGAGGGTGGGGGAGGGTAAAAAGAAAAAAATCCACAAGAATCTACAGAACAAGTCAAAAACTCAGAATAATAAATGTTTTTCTTGAGTCACTGCTGTCAGAGTCCTTTCCCTAGCTGGGAGTCACAGTCCACCTTACCTCCCTAGGATGCCCTCCACCACTGTGCTGATCTCTGGACCTGCTATGGGGGCAGTTTAGATTCTAATCTGGTCCTACTCCTGTGTGTTCTTGCCTCCAATGTCCACAGCTATCAGAGCTAGTGTGTTTTCTTTTGTGGGAGCTCTCAATGGCCTTTTATATATTCCATAGACATAGAGTCTGCTTAGTTGATCGTGTGGATTTAATCTACAGCTTGTACAGCTGGTGGGAAAGTTTTGGGTCTTCTTCCTTAGCCACACTGCCCCTGGGTTTCAATTGTGGTTTTATGTCCACCGGGACATGTGGGTCGTTCACTGGGGTTAGCTCCTGAGGCTGCCCTGGAGGGCTTGGGTTAGCCCGTGAGGGCCAGGTGTGGAGGTGGTGAAGCTGCTTGGGTTGCAGGAGTTCTGGCAGCATCAGGTACTCAGGGGGTTGGTGGCTAGGGCAGAAGGAAATATAGTGCTCTACAAGGGTATGGCAACCAGTATTGGCCAATATGCTCTAGTATTCTTGCCTAGAGAACCACCTCTCTGACAGAGAAGCCTGGCAGGCTACAGTCTACAGGGTTGCAAAGAGTCGGACACGACCAAAGTGACCCTGTGCAAATAGAAGTAAGACATTTTTTGCCTGTGGCAGCTCTGCCCCAGTGAGAGTTGAGTGTGAAGGTGGCTCAGCTGCTTGGCTTGCAGGGACCCTGGCGGTGCCTAGTGTGCAAGGACACAGACTGCCTCTGCTGCAGGAGTTAGGCCCTGTGAGAGTCTTTAAGCTGGTGATCAGAAGGCCTCTTTGGCCAGGCTTTCTCTGTAGTTTCGCGCATTCAGGCACTTAGATACCTCCCTTGCCTGGGGGTCCTAACTGTAGATCGTAGCATCAGGCACTTAAAGAAGCACCCTGGGTGGGGTACTACTCTGTAATTCAATGCATCAGTCATTTTTATGGGCCAGCCTCTCTATTCAGCTGCTGATGCTGGCCTGCGGGGAGAGAGAGGCTATGGTGTTGGCTCTACATGCTACATATAACTCAGCAATATCGCCTTGCTTCCATGGCTTTCCTCCACCTGCATTTCCCACCATGAATCTCCTCCCTCACATCCCTTCAATCCTTCTCTCTGCAGTCAACAGCAGCCCTTGCCCTGAGATTGCTCCACAATCCCTAAACTCCAGGTCCCAGCTGCTGTGCCTTCCAGGAGACCAGCATTCCTGTCCAGGGTACGTATGGCTGCGGCAAAGACTATCTGATTCTCATTTCATTTAGGCTGCCACAGATCAGCTGTTTCACTCTCGGCCTTAAGTATTTCTCCTCTGACTCAGACAATTGACCGGCTGTGGGGAATCCGACTCCTGCTTCAGTTCTCCCACCCGTTCAGGGCAGGTCCAGTCCTACTAACACTCCTTTTTTTCTCCCTAGTTCTTTCATCCTACTGAGTTTTGCTTGGTTCTATATATTCTTTTCCACTGGTCAGGTACTCCTTTCTGCTCTTAGCTGGTGTTCTGCATGCACTTCTGTGTCTGAAGGTGTATTCCTGATGTATCCATGGAGAGAGATGTACTCCATCCACATCCACCCACTCCTCCACCATCTTGTTCTTCCGAGATCTTGCTTCAGTTCAGTTCAGTCGCTCAGTCATGTCTGACTCTTTGCGACCCCATAGACTGCAGCATGCCAGGCCTCCCTGTCCATCACCAACTCCCGGAGTTTACCCAAACTCATGTCCATTGAGTCGGTGATGGCAACCAACCATCTCATCCTCTGTTGTCACCTTCTCCTCCTGCCCCCAATCTTTCCCAGCATCAGGGTCTTTTCATATGAGTCAGCTCTTCACATCAGGTGGCCAAAGTATTGGAGTTTCAGCTTCAACATCCGTCCTTCCAATGAACACCCAGGACTGATCTCCTTTAGGATGGACTGGTTGGATCTTCTTGCAGTCCAAGGGACTCTCAAGATTCTTCTCCAACACCACAGTGGAAAAGCATCAATTCTTCGACACTCAGTTTTTTTTATAGTCCAACTCTCACATCCATACATGACCACTGGAAAAACCATAGCCTTGACTAGATGGACCTTTGTTGACAAACTAATGTCTCTGCTTTTGAATATGCTGTCTAACTTGGTCATAACTTTCCTTCCAAAGAGTTAGTGTCTTTTAAGTTCTTGCTTATTCTTTATTTATTAGTTCAGTAAAACATGGCTTGGTATGTTTCAATAGGGTATGCCAAAAATGCTATAGGGATATGAAGAAATGAATGCTTACTTTTACAGTAGTTCACGATCACGTATAGGGCTTCTCTGGTAGCTCAGATGGTAAACAATTTGCCTGCAAGTTACCTGGGTTCAATCCCTGGGTCAGAAAGATCCGCTGGAGAAAAGAATGGCTACCCAAGCCAATATCCTTGCCTGAAGAATTCCATGGATGGAGGAGTCTGGTGGCTACAGTCCATGGGGTTGTAAAGAGTCAGACATGACTGAGCTACTAACACACACACACACACACACACACACACACACACACACACACACGGTCATGTTTAAAGTTGGGATTTTATCCTTGTAACATAATCAGGGAAACTAGGTGTAGTCCCAGGTGATACTTTGTGGCAATATCCCCTTCCCTATTCATAAAGCCATGTGCTATGTTAAGGTTCCTATGGCAACCCACTCCAGTACTCTTGCCTGGAAAATCCCATGGACAGAGAAGCCTGGTAGGCTGCAGTCCATTGGGTCGCGAAGAGTTGGACACGACTGAGAGATTTCACTTTCACTTTTCAGTTTCATGCATTGGAGGAGGAAATGGCAACCCACTCCAGTGTTCTTGTCTGGAGAATTCCACGGACGGCAGGGCCTGGTGGGTTGCCACCTATGGGGTCGCACAGAGTCAGACACGACTGAAGTGACTTAGCAGTAGCAGCAGCAGCATTCTTCACAATTAAACATGGTGTCTGGATAGAATCTGGTTTGTTATTTAATCAGAGGTGCATATTTCTAATGGAAGCTCAGTGCAGTTCCTTTCTAAGGTAACTATAAGTAATTCTCCAATGACTCAGCAGGTAAAGAAACTGACTGCAATGAAGGAGACACAGGAGATGAGGGTTCAACACCAGGGTGGGGAAGATCCCTTGGAGAAATTTGCAACCCACTCTAGTATTCTTGCCTGAAAAATTCCACAGACAGAGGAGCCTGGTTGCTACAGCACAAAGGGTCACAAAGAGTCAGACATGACTGAGTAAGCACACACACACACACACAAACACAAGCAATAAAAATAAGATTTTCTTAGGACAATCACCTATGTAAGAGGCTCTTTTTACTCCCACACAGGGAAAAAATAAACATGTTTTTAATTCTAGCTTTGATTCAACCCTGGTTTCACAATTTAGCAACTGTAAGACAAGGAGCAAATATTTAAACCACGGTAAGCCTCAGTTTTCCCATCTGTAAAGTGAGGATAATAAAAGAAGCTTTCTCACGGTGATATAGAATTAAGTGGAATAATATATGTAATTAGTATCTGGTACAAAATACAGAGTATACTTTACTATTAGGAAAAAGTCCACTAGGTAAATAACGAGTTTTTTTTTTTTTTTTTTTTTTTTTTTTAGTCAGCCCTCTGTATCCACAGATTCCATGTCATTCCACAGTGTGAGCCAACTGCATGGCACCATTTTGTGTAAGGAACTTGAGCATCTGAGGATTCTAGTATCTGCAGCAGGCCAGGAACCAATTCCCCATAGATGCTGAGGGCTGACTATATTGTGTGCACTTATTCTCCCTGCTCTTCAGGCTATCTATTGATCATATATTTTGTGGGGACGTGGAGGACTGTAATCTCCCAGTCAAGCTGTAGAAGCCCAGATAGCACAAGCCTAGCAAGCCTGCAAGGAGAAGAAACACATAAATTCAAGAGATTGCAAGAGGATCTCACTGAACTGAGCTTGAAATTACATGAAAAGAAACTTTTAAGAGTTATTTCCTATTCAAAAAGAACTTGCTGCATTATTAAATTCCACCACACTGGGAGCTTTGCTCCTTCACATTTGTGCTTTCAAATCTTACTTATTACAGTTCCAGCCTAGATGGGGCAAAGGAAGCTGAGAAGGGAACTGCTGGGCAATAGATCAGAAAGGAGATATTTGTAGAGATGAGAATAGCTCCAGCTTTCTACCTACATTTGTGCATTGCTTTTAACTTTTCAAAACACTTTCATTTCCACCTTCTATTGGGGTTGGTAGCAAGGAGTTGGCAGACAGTGAGCCCATAGATACAAATCTCCTAGGTAATAAAACAACTATGCCCCTGCTTACTCAGGTTGCCCCTTAAAAATCTTCAGAATAATATGAGCACTGTGAGTATTTTATAACAGAATATTAGTTTACTATATATCTACCATGTGCATAATATCTGGCAAATATCTTACATTCATTTTCTACCTGATTTTTAAAATAACACTTTGAAGTAGCTGGTTTTGTTTGTTACATATCAGTGACTTGTTGAAGGTCCTAATAATAGTAAATAGCAGACCTGGAATTTAAATGCAGAAATTTAATACCAAAATATGTTTTTTAGCTAATCTACTTAAATGCAGAGCACTTAGTCCTGTGCTTGGAAATAAATATATAGAAAAGGTGGAAGATTCTATCCTAAGGTAAATTAAGAGAGCAGACCCTTGGAAGGAAAATGGCAGTTTACTGTCAGTGTAAATTTAAATGGTTAAAGTTGATTCCAAGAGAAAAAGAGGTCTTATATTTAGGTCTTTAATCTATTTTGAGTTTATCTTTGTGTATGGTTTTAAGAAGTGTTCCAATTTTATTCTTTTGCTTGTAGTTGTCCAGTTCTCCCAGCATCACTCATTAAAGAGACTGTCTTTTCCGCACTATATATTATTTCCTCCTTTGTCAAAGATAAGGTGCTCATAGGTGCATGATTTTATTTCAGGGCTTTACATAGGCAGAACACTGTATGACCAAAATCATAGCAATATCCTCTATGACCCACCTCCTAGGATAATGGAAATAAAAACAAAAATAAACAAGAAGGACCTAATTAAACTTAAAAAGTTTTTGCACAGCAAAGGAAACTATAAACAAGGTGAAAAGACAGAATGGGAGCAAATGATAGCAAATAAAACAACTGACAAAGGATTAATTTCCAAAATATACAAACATCTCATACAACTCAATACCAGAAAAACAAGCAACTTAATCAAAAAGTAGACAAAAGACCTAAACAGGCATAACTCCAAATAAGACATACTGATGGCTAATAAGCAGATGAAAAGATACTCATCATTGCTTTAATTAGAGAAATTTAAATCAAAACTATGAGATATCACCTCACACTGGTCAGAATGGCTATCATCAAAAAATCCACAAACACAAGTGCTGAAGAGGGTGTGGAGAAAAGGGACCCCTCTTGCACTGTTGGTGGGAAGTATGTTGATTCAGCTACTATGGAAGATGTTATGGTGAGTCCTTTAAAAACTAAGAATAAAACTACCATATGACCCAGCAATACCACTTATAAGCATATAACTTGAGGAAATAAAAATTGAAAAAGACACATGTAACCCAGTGTTCACTGCAGCGCTATTTACAATAGTTAGGTCATGGAAATAATCTAGATGTCCAACAACAGATGAATGGATAAAGAAGTTGTGGTACATATATACAATGGAATACTACTCAGCCATCAAAAGGAATGCATTTGAGTCAATTCTAATGAGGTAGATAAACCTAGAACCTATTATACAGAATGAAATAAGTCAGAAAGAGACAAACAAATATTATATATTAACACATATATATGGAATCTAGAAAGATGGTACTAATGAACCTATTTGCAGGGCAGCAATGGAGATGCAGACATAGAGAACAGACTTACGGGCATGGGCAGAGGGAGGAAGGACAGGGTGAGATGAATGGAGAAAGTAGCATGGAAGCATGTACACTACCATGTGTCAAATAGTTAGTCAATGGAAATTTGCTGTGATTCAGGGAACTCAAAACAGGGCTCTGTAACAATCTAGAGGGTGGGAATGAGTGGCAGGTGGGAGGAAGTTTCAAGAGGGAAGGGACATATGTGTGCTGCTGCTGCTAAGTCGCTTCAGTCGTGTCCAACTCTGTGCGACCCCATAGACGGCAGCCCACCAGGCTCCCCCGTCCCTGGGATTCTCCAAGCAAGAACACTGGAGTGGGTTGCCATTTCCTTCTCCAATGCATGAAAGTGTAAAGTGAAAGGGAAGTCGCCCAGTCATGTCTGACTCTTAGTGACCTCATGGACTGCAGCCTACTAGGCTCCTCCATCCATGGGATTTTCCAGGCAAGAGTACTGGAGTAGGGTGCCATTGCCTTCTCTGGGACATATGTGTACCTGTGGCTAATTCATGTTGATGTATAGTAGAAATCAAACCAATGTTGTAAATCAATTGTCCTTCAATTAAAAACAAATAAATTAAAAAGCAAGAGACAAAGAAGCAGAGAAAGTGGAGAAAGTGTGATTTTTAAGGACCTAGAGGACAGGAAGCAAATGAAACTGAGCACATGTAGGACAGAGAGATGGTTTATTAGAGTACTGGCCAGCTGTATGGTCAGGAAAGGTTATATAGAAAGAAGGAATCTTAGTAAAAATTTGATTTGTGACCTGTTTCTGTAACCCCATACATATCTTGCTGAGCTAAATAGATCTCAGCGTCTGTCAGCTGGCACCCATTTAGAAAAACATATAAACAAAGATGTAACCCTTAATGAATCAGTTCTAAATTTGCAGAGCCCTTCAGCATGAAGAAATTTCAGATTATGATGAAGGAAAAAATGGAGAAACGAGGCACAGTCAATCAGACATGTTAGTTGACTTGCCTAAGATAAAAAATTCTTTGGGGACTAGCTCAGATTACCTGGTTCACTGCTTTTTGTCCTGTCTTAGAATTAACCAAAGGTAACGTATGTTCTCTAAGTTGAAAGTTTCTCATTTGTTTATAAACATTGGTCCAGAGCAATGGGAATCCTTTATGAATAATGGACATGGCATAGGAACTGGTGGCCTCCCTGGACCTGGGTTAACAGGCATCACCTATAACCCTTCTTCAGGTGCTTTCTGATGCTTCTGTACTAAAGAGAGACATTTTGATATTGTCTGTCCTCTTCTTATCTGGACTTCATGGTTTTTTTGTCTCTGTGCCTCTTTGTAAACTGTATGTATCTCTTTATTTGTGCTCCAAATCCATCTATCCTCCGCTGCCTTGGCTGGCTTCAGCAAGCCTTCTCTACATGTGATTCTGCCTGTCCATCAGGGCTGACCTGCTCCTCATCCTAGTGTTGATGAAAGCCTCCTCTCCCCATTAAGACCGTGACCTCCTTGAAAGGTAGTAACCAAGTCTTGTGCCGCTCCTTCACCCCTCATAGCACATCAAGGATATGCTCAGTGAACCTTTGCTGAGTGATGACAGCATTAACATTACTTCAATGACAAATTATCAGAAATTTTGATTTTATTAAAGTATGATTGATTTATAATCAGATTAATTTCAGGTATAGAACACAGTAATTCAATATTTTTACAGGTTATATTCCATTTAAAGTTATAAAACATTGACTGTATTTCCTGTTCTGTGTGATATATCCTTGAAACTTATTTATCTTGTACTTACTAGTTTTTACCTCTTAATCCCCTACCCCTACTTGCCCCTCCCCCTTTTCTCTCCCCATTGATAATGACTACTTTGTTTTCTATATCTGTGAATCTGTTTTGTTATATTTATTCATTTTTTTATCTTTTAGATTCTATGCATAAATGATAATGTACAGTATTTGTCTTTCTCTGACTTATGTCATGAAGCATAATACCCTGTAAGTCCATACAGGTTGTTGCAAATAGAAAATGAAAACATTTCTGTCTTTTTTATGGCTGAGTGCTATTCAATTTTATAACTACAGGCACATGCACATACACGGAGGCATATCTCAAGAGATATTGGGAGGTTTTTGTTCCAGACTACTACAATGAGGTAAATATTACAGCAGAGTGATTCACACAAATTTATTGGTGTTTTTCATTGCATATAAATTGTGTTGTGTGTGCTTAGTTGCTCAGTCATGTCTAACTCTTTGTGATCCCATGGACTGCAGCCTGCCTCTGTCCATGGGGATTCCCCAGGCAAGAATACTGAAATGGGTGACCATACCCTCCTCCAGGGGATCTTCCCAACCCACTGGTTGAACCCAGGTCTCATGCATGCAGGTGGATTCTTTACCAACTGAACCACCAGGGAAGCCCATAAAATTTGCTTACAATATACTATAATCTATTAAGTATGCAGTAGTATTATGTCTAAAAAATCATACAAATTTTAATTAAAAATACTTTCTTGCCAAAAAAAACGCTAACCATCATCTGAGCCTTCAGCAAATCATAGCAGTTACATCAAAGTTCACTGATAACCATAGCAAATATAATAATACTGAAAAGTTTTAAAATATTTTGAGAATTACCAAAATGTGACACTAAGACACTGAAGTAAGCAAATGTGTTTTGAAAAATGGAGCTGAGAGACTTGCTTGATGCAGAATTGCAACAAACCTTCAATTTGCAAATAATGCAATTTCTACAAAGCACAATAAAGTGAAGCACAATAAAATGAGGTATGCTTTTATAACTATAAAATATAAATCTATATTGAGCTTCCCAGGTGGTACTAGTGGTAAAGTATCTGCCTGTCAAGGCAGAAGACATCAGAGATGCAAGTTCTATCTCTGGGTCAGGAAGATCCACTAGAGTAGGGCATGGCAGCCCACTCCAGTATTCTTGCCTGGAGAATCTCATGGACAGAGGAGCCTGGTGGGCTACAGTCCATGGGATCAAAAGAGTCAGACACAACTGAGCACATAAACACATAAATCTATATCTGTATCTATATATCTCCTACTGGTTTTATTTCTCTACTGTGACTAACACAATAGGGAATTGCAGTGTAACTAGAGATGAGTAGCTTGGGATGATTTTCTTTTTTCCCAATGTGGTTATGTAGCTATTGTGGTGCACTAAAATCTCCCATCAGAAATAAAGACATTAGTACCTTGGCAGGTAAGAAACCCACTTAAGACAATTCTCAGGTGTTAACCCCCTCAGGCATTATCTCAGCTGAAGAGACCTATGTCACCCAAGGTCATATCTTTTCCCCATGTCCAGTAGCTGATTAACATATGGGTATAAAGTACAGCTCTCTCACTCCAAACTGTGACCATCCTAGCTCCATAGCAGCTTGGGGGTTAGTGGAGACTCTTTGAAGCTCACCTCCTCCATCTGTCCAGTCTTGCTTCTTCCACCATGATTCCTCAGGCATTAATCCCAAGAACATGCCATGATAAAATTCCTGAATGCTAACCTCCATCCCAGAGCTGGGTTTCAAGGGAACCCAGCCTGCAGCAAAATCCAGCTACCATCCACATCTCCTGAGACATCTTGCTTGACTCTTCCCAGTTAACATTTAACATTTTGTGACACCAGCGGTCTTTATCATATCATTTAATACATACTTCAGTTATTGTAAACCCATGGCCTGCTAAGTTCATCTTGTCCTCAAATTTGTTTTTATTGCCGTGAACATTATTTTGAGACATTTTAGGGTTAAATGGCTTGGGTTTGATATGCATTCCAGTTTGAGATGAATCCCACTTGTCATATTGTCTTATATTCATCAGCTTCACTAGTTTTTTATCACTTGCACCACTCAGAAGACATTCAGTCTGTAACCCCCATACTTACTTCTGTACCTTCTTTAATTTGTATATTTTTGCCCACATGTCTACAGGTAGAAGTTCCTAGAAGGCATATGACTGTCCACTATCTTGTGGTGAGCGAAGTTGCTTAGTTGTGTCTGACTCTTTGTGACCCCAGTGGGCTGTAGACTACCAGGCTTCTCTGTCCATGGGATACTCCAGGCAAGAATACTGGAGTGGGTTGCCATTTCCTTCTCCAGGGGATCTTCCCAACCCAGGGATTGAACCCAGGTCTCCCACATTGTAGGCAGATGCTTTATCCTCTGAGCCACCAGGGAAGCCCTAAACATACAGTACTGGATTTTTTTTTTTTAAATGCATATGAACATGTGGTTTATGTGGGATCAACTGTATGTTTAGCATCTTTTCTGTTGTATATGATGAGTGTCTAGTTGGTACTCAAAAAAGGTGTATTGGCAAATCAAGAATTCCATTCATACAGCAAATGAACCAATCATGGTTCCATGTTATTATGTTTGTGGGGATTATCTGAAAAAATTTTCTAAAATACTTGGATCTGGAAACTATATTTATCTAGCAATAATAACATTTATTGAGTAGCCTACACTCTCAAATACAACAAACATTCACTAACAGTTTTAAATTGTAGCCTTTAAATAATAGTAATAACCCAGAAATAGGATGCATTTTACTAAATATTCACTAAGTAGGACTAAATATAGTAAAATCAACTCCTAATTTGTTGGTATATCTTGTGTGTATCTAATGACTATTGTGTATTTCAGGTTTCTCATTTTTAAATGTTGCTAGTTATACCAGATAATAACACTTAACATCATTAGGCTTCAGTTTACCAAACAGGAGTTGGTAATGCAAATTCTAGCTCTAGGAAAACTTGATGATAAAGATGTTTGTGTTATATATATGGATGTGCTCAACCAAGGTCATGAGTTCATGTAATGTTATACTAAAACAACAATGAGTGAATGTAGAAATGTTCAGAAAAAGTTAACAATGTACAAAATGTTCATTTCTGTCTGTTATGTACAATAGGGAAAAGCAAACTTCAAGCAAAATTCCCAAAATAGGGAAAGGTGAATTATGGTACATCAACTTTATGGAACATTGTGCAGCTATTAAAAGATAACAAAACATATTTAGAGCAATGTAAAATTATGTTTAGGATGCAACATTAAGAACAAACATTCAACAAAATTGGGTGCTAGAATTACAACTATAAAAAACAGGTATACATTTGGACAAAGAATGCATAAGAATACATGAAAATCAAAATAACTGCTTTAAAGTGATAGAATTATGGATAATTTTTCTTCAAAATTTTCTTTAATGTTATATTGTTTTTGTAATACAAATACTATGCATATGAAAAGAATTACAATGAATAAAGCAATCAGAGATGGTCTTAAAGAAAAACAGCCACATTAAATCAAGACAACCTAGATGAGACACGTATTACATCTTCTGGAATCATTCATGCACACAACGTTTCCCAGAAGCCTAAAAGGGCCGCTTAACCAAAGAATGTTGACAACAAGATATTGGAGAGAGAGATGGGGAAGGGAAATGAGGGTTGTAGGTCTACCAAAAACTCCTTTGAAAACCATTCCTTTCTTCTGACTTCTACATTAACTCATGTAGCTTTGTACATTGTTAACATACCCTCTCTCCTTCCATTGTCTTCTTTGCTCCATAGAACAAGTTCATGTGCAGCTTCCCTCAAACCACCTAAGAATTAACAAGTATACTGGAGAAAGGCCAGGAGGAAGGCTCCTATCTAGACTTTTAGAGAACTTTTGTACTGTTGTTTATCAAGATTGCAGAGAGTCAAAAGCAAAAGAATAAGAAGAGAGGGGAGAGAATCTTTGAGACTGGCTCTATAACTACAGAAATTCGTCAGGCTAGGATTCAGGATAGGGACATTCTCTTTCATATGGTTATAAATATTCTTCCTACAAAATGGTTTTTGACTTTTTACTGGTGGGGGCAAATCATGAGTCATTTTAAGTTATAAAATATTTTAAAAGTGTGGGCCTGTGTTTTATAGTATGGTAGTACAGTGACTTCACTTCTATTTCCACGTGTATATTTATTATTTTTTAAATTAATTTTGAAAAAAATATAAATAAATTAATTAATTTTGATTGGAGGAATGTGTTTCTGCTGTAGAGCAAAGTGAATCCATATATATATATATATATATATATATATATAAAACCACTCTTCTTTAGATTCTATTTCCATATAGGTCATTACAAGTATTGAGCAGAGTTCCCTTTGCTATTAAGTAAGCCCTTATTATTTATTTTATATATAGTGTATATGTCAATACCATTCATGTATATTTAATGACTGTGTTTCAAAATGGGCTTTTGGGCATGAATAGAAGTATATTGTCACACTGGTCTATCAGTTTTAAATTGAATCAACTTTTTTCACACTGATACCAATTTATACAACTAACTATCAGATAGTATTTCACCTAGAATTTTCATAGTAATCTTTTCCTGGACCTATAAAGTTAATCTGTTACCTTTTCTTCACCCTTGAAACCAGGAGTCATGCCTCCCCTACCCAGTGATCTTAATTTTCAAGGCATGGTCATTAACTATTATTTTAATATCTATAGTATATTTCCTAGAACTGTTATTTGAATTTCACAAGACTGCTAGTTGGTACCTTACATATGCAAAAATATTACATACCATGTGTATTAGATAGAACCCGTGTTTAAATCTGCATACTGATAAAGGAAGTGCCAAATATTTGGTGCCTGGAAGGGTGGACTATGAGAAGCATTAAAGATTCTTCACAAAATACTTGTGATGTTTTAGTTGATAGTCACATGCAAAAATTATGCCTCTGTATTCTTTTTTACTATGGACATGGCAAGGTGATTTATTTTGGCCAATAAGATGTGGGCAGAAGTGACATGTATCCTTTCTAGGAGTGAACACTAAAAGCAAGTGTCCTGTTTGTCTCCTCTTTTCATTGCTTCAGTGAATCAAAATCACTTGGCAAAATGAAGCCTTGGTCAGTTTGAAGATATGAGAAATTACACAAGCAGAGTTGCCCACTGACCTATGTTGAAAATGTAGTATGAATAAGAAATAAACATCTGGTTTGTTAAGCCACTGAGATTGTTGAAGCTGTTTGTTACCACAGCATAATAGAGCTATCCTAACTGAATTACAATGAGTAAAGATCTGAGAGGTTTTCTAAGTTTTATTAATAGTCTTTGGAAAAAATGTATTCTTTAGCATTTAACACAAAAAAATGTATGAATTGTGCATGTAAGTTACTAAGCATAAAAACAAAGCAAGCACCCATGAGCTTAACACTCAAATCAAAAACTAGAACATTCCTGTATTGTTGAAGACTTTTTTTTTAGATTTCTCCTCCATCTGAACATCTCCTCTTTGGATATAAGCACTGTCCTGCATTATTTTTTGTTTACCATTGCCTTATAAATGTATGCATGTAGATATCTATCTTTCATTTATCTATCTGTCTATTTGCATGCATGTTCAGCTGCTAAGTCATGTCTGACTCTTTGTGACCCCATGAACTGCAGCCCACCAGGCTCCTCTATGTATTGGATTCTCCTGGAAAGAATACTGAAGTGTGTTGCCATTTCCTCCTCCGGGGATCTTCCTGATTCAGGGGTTGAAACCTTGTCTCTTTCATTGACAGGCAGAATCCTTACTGCTGAGCCACCTGGGATGCTATCTAATGTTAAAATCAAAACAGGATGCAGGAGATTATGTAGATGAAATTTTTGTAAAGTGTTCATTGCCTTTGTAATCACATTCTTTGTATAGATGAATAGTTACTTCTACTATACTAATAGTTGACTCTTACCAAATACTTAGTATTTACCTAACATTGTTTTAATAGCTTTATATATGTTAATTTCTTTCTGTGAGGTAGGGAATATGCATAATATCTTTTTAAAGATAAACTCCTTGTTCAAGTCTAGGTATATTATAAATATCAAAGCTGGAGTATAGACTCTGAACATTTGGCTTCTGTATTAGATTCTTATTGTGGCTATAACAAATCACCACACATCTGGTGGTTTAAAGCAATAGAAATTTATTACCTTACAGTTCTGGAGTGCATAAATCCAAAATAGGTCTTACTGGACTAAAATTGAAATGTAGGCAGGGCTGAATTCTTTTTAGATGTTTTTAAGGAAAGCCCACTTTTTTGCCTTTTCCAGGTTTTAGAGGCCATTTGCTTTCTTTGGCTTGTGGCTCCTTCCTCTGTGTTCAAAGTTTGCAGCACTGCATCTTCAAATCTCTAATTCTGACTTTTCTTCATCACTCTTACACATAAAGACCTTAGTTTTTACATTGGGCCCACCAAATAATCCAGAATAAGCTCCCCATCTCAAGATCCTTAATTTAACTATATCTACAAATTTCCTTCTGCTTTCTGTAAACTAACATATTCACATGTTCCACACATTGGAACATAGACATCTTTCTGGTGGCCACAGCTCCAAAATCCCTAGGATTAGTCACTATTCTATACTGTTTCTTAGGGTAAAGAAGCCCAAAGATAACCTTGGAACAACTCTACTGTAATGTGCAAAATGACATCAATAGCTATCATAAAAAGTACATTCTAAAACTGTGTGTACACTAAATTAGCCAAATAGAGAAAAGTGTGAGCTCCTACTTTGGATCCAATCTATCAGTTCTTCAAGATATTTTATGATAATTTAATATTTGGGCCTCTCTGGTGACTCAGTGGTAAAGAATCCACCTTCCAATGCAGAAGACACAGGTTCAATCCCTGGTCAGAGAAGATCCCACATGCCACTAAATCCATGCACCAAAACTGCTAAGCCTGTGCTCTAGAGCCCAGGAACTACAACTACTGAGCCCAAGTGCTGCAACCACTGAAGCCCACATGTCCTAGAGCTCAACAAGATGAGAAGCCCATGCACCACACCTGGAGAGTAGACCCCAACTACTGCAACTAGAGAAAAGCCCGTGCACAGAAATGAATATCCAGCACAGTCCAAACCAAAATTAATTAATTAGTTAAAGACAAAATAAGAAGACAAGCTTTGGTCCTTAGGACCCAAGGAACAACACAGTTATGAGTTCCTGAGTGTTTTTAATCCTAAAATGGAGCTGATTAAGCTGGAAACCCAGAAATGCCAGCAGGGATAAATGAACAAACAAACAAAAAGCCAAATCAAAAGCTTGTTCCATAAAAGTGACAATCTGGCAAATATAAAATTTAGACAAAAATCACTCACTCCAACCAAACAGGTAAGACAGTAGGCCCACTCATACTCATACCAGAGAAGCCAGAGTAGGGAGCTTAGCCTTCCATTTTGTGAGGCCCATGAGGTGCTTCATTACTTCTTTGAGGAGCTGGCAGAGAAGTTTGAGAAGGGACTCAGAATCCTCATCCCTACTGGGTAGACACACAGCACTTCTGGCAATGTCACTGGAACCCACATAGCGAGTCTGGACTTCCACCCACAGATGCCAGTAACAAAGCAAACCCCCTTACTCCTCTGGAGTAGAGTTGGAAGATCAGAAGAGCCTAGTGGAGAGTCAGGACTTTCATCACTTCCAGTGAGGCATGCTTTGCTCCCCTTCCACCATGGTCAATGGAGGTCATGGAGGGAGCAGTTAAGGAGACATTCTAGTGTTTTCAATCAAGAAGATGTGAGTGTAGGTCTAGTGGGGAGCCAGAATTCACACTCCAACTGAGTGAGAATGTGAACTTCCTCCTTTGAGTGTCACTGTGTGCCACAGGTTACATATTGTGTGATGTCATTGATGTAACATTTTGAAATGCCAAAATTATCGAAATGAATAGCTGATTAGTAGTTACCAAAGGTGAAGCAGTCATACTTCTCTTTCATTTTCATTTTCATGAAAGAAATGTGTGGGACTGTAAAAGGGCAACACAAGGGATTCTTATGGTAATGGGAATCTTCTGTATCTTGATCGTATCAATGTCAATATCCAATTTGATATTGTAGGTTTAAAAATGTTTCCATTGGGGGAAGCTGTTTAAAGAGCATGCCAGATCTCTCTATTATTTCTTATAATTATATGTGAGTCCATAATTATCTAAAATATAAATATAAATTAAATTAAAATATAAATTATCATAATTATCTCAAAATAAAATTTTGATTAAAAAATTTATTGAGGCATATCTGCTATACTTCAAAAGCTATGATACTGAGATAAGATGCAGTATTTTGATTAGGAAACAACGGGTTCAGTCATGAGGGGAACAGACTCAGATGCTCCAAATTTTAAGAACATATGCAAGTGTTCATTGTTCCATAGTCTCTTGCCAACCAAAATCAAAAAGTCTATAGAATAAGTTTGAAATCCAAACCATAAGTTTAGTTTATGAAATACAATTGCCAAAAATTTAGAAGATTCAAGATCATTCAAAGACATGCACAGAAAGCCAAATTGTAATAAAAGAAATTTGTGTGGTAAATATATCATTAAGGCATGATTGGAGGTTTATTAAATGACCTTGGCTACAAAGGCCTGAGGCTCAGAAGACATTGGGGATATTCCCTTCAGGGCTGTTACAAAAATCATTTATCACCTTCCCCTTCCTTTTTTCACTTTCAAATATAACATTCTATTGACATATCAATGCCAGTGTACTGTTGATGTCTTAATACTGTCTTGGTTTCTGAGGACTACTGCATAGGAAGAGGAAAGAATGAAACTAAACTTTGTTGAGCATCTAAAGATGTTTGGTCTGGAGAACCAAGCTCTAACAGGAATCAAGTTATTTAGGGACTTCCCTGGAGATCCAGGGATTGAGACATTGTACTCCCAACACAGGGTGTCCAGATTTGATTCCTGGGAATCAAATTCCAGGGAACTAAGATTCCACATGCCACGTGGCCACAAAATTAAAAAAAAAAAAACTCACTTAACACATGCAAAAACCATCCAGTGGTACAGTGCTGTTTTTGTATATGTCTTAGACCTATCTGTAAAAGTCTATCAAATATTCACAACCTATCAATTAATTATCATTTGAGTCTGACTTTTACCATGTCCTTATTAGATTCTCAGAGGCTAAACTGATCTCCCGGCTCTGAGAAGTACCCTGCTGTTAGCTATCATGGACTGGCCACATTTTTAGCATTGTACAATACAATTTAGGAAACTGAAATTCAAATAGGTTACATTTAATTGTTCACACTTAAACTCTAGAAAGTGATAGAACTAGATTTTGATTTTCTCTGTTTGTCACTCTCCTCAGATGCTTTGTAAAATTTGAGTAAGTGGACACAATAAAACAGTGTCTTTTATTTCCAGCATTTTAAAATATAGTTAGAAACAAAATAGGCTATCCCTCTGGCACATTAATGTTGACCACTGTCTTGAGCTTCTCTACAAATATTCTAATTTTTTGCTTTGTCCAGTGTGCTTTGGAAAATATGACACTATGGCAGCTAATTACTTTCCTTGAAAAAAAGGAGAAATAAGACAATATTTGGATAATGTGTTTTTTTGTCCTGGCCTAAGACAAATAGGAAAAGAAACATCCCAAAATCCTCTCAAGAAATTTTCTCTTTAGTAGCTTGCTTATTTTCTGTAATATATCCAACCCCAGAGATCCTGGTGTTCTGTACCTGGCCTATAAAAATACAAAGAATTAGGACAATTGCTGTGTTCAATTGAGACTTTCACAGCTATGCTCATGAGAACTTCCTAATTGACACATGTTCAAGTTACTTTGGAATTGAGGAAACAAAAATACTAGCTATTTTGAAATAATGAGAAACTTTTTCCAGATTTTATACACAAACCAGAACCCATGCCATCACCTAGAGAACTGTAATTCCCTTATGAACAGAATTGGCCTAAATAATTATCCAATGTACAGAGCAACATAAATACGATTTTTTTGACTTCTAAATTTTCAAAAAATGGAAGTTGTGGGGGCAAGGCAGGGAGACCAAGAGGAAAACACATTTAGCAGTTGTCAACTCCAAAAAAATATTATGTTCAACTTCATCTTTTAGTGACAGTGAAGTTATTCGTTTCTCAACTGCTTTAACCCAACCCAACTTAATAACACTCCTGTCTACATCTAAATGCCAGGTAGATGCCTTGTCTTATCTCATTTTTTAAATAGATTTTGCATTCAGAGGATTGTGAGCTAAAGTATTAACTATCTTTTAAGGTACTATCTAATTAAGGTAAATACTAGTTCAATTAAGGTTAAATATTTGCATATAAACTGGGCCTCTTGAAAGCTTTAAAGACTTAGATAAGGACTCTGTAAAGGTACATACTGAGTTTTGCTTGGATGGAAGCTATATTTTGCTTAGGGAGGGTTGAGTTTCTCTGTGCAGGGGGGTCGCTCAGTGACAGGAGTTTAGACGGGGTCTTTGCATTTATGACTCCACTTTAAGCTCTCATGACTGGAGATGAACTTTCAACCTGATTTAGTAAAGAAACACTGTTTTACTTCCTTGTATTTATTGCCTTATGGGGGGAAATAAATCTTTATTTTCACTTAATATGTTTTGAAAAATAAGTCATCTATATACAATAAAAAAAGTGAATAGGTTGTCCACTTGCTGATTATTTGGATGCTGGGTTTAATAAGCTTCCACAATTTATTGTGAAAGGAAAAAAATAAAAGGAGAAATGTATTTGAGAATCGTAGAAGAGAAAGAGTGGAAGGAGAAAGAAGGGCAGAGACTGAGGAAGGGAGAGGAATAATTCAGTAGGGTAATCAGATGAGATTGAGAGAACAGGCTGCTGATGAGTCCAGCAGAGAGGAGTCCACTCCTATGTAAGAGAGGTGAGGGTATCTGCTGAAGGAGCATGAGGAGGATGGTTCTATTGTCCAACAGTTTTATAAGAGAGAAACCTCTGCCAATCTATTGACCAACTTTTACACAAAAGAGAACTTCCTATGTTCAAACTGACACCAGTAGGTACTCTTCTCAATGCAGGAGACCACTCTGAACTGTTGCCAACTGCACTGCCAGATGCTGCCTACTGAACGAGCATCATATTGTCTATTGCACAGAAGGTATGCCTGTCTGGGTCACATAGGTCTCCCAGAACTCTGTCTGATCACATGCTATATATAACCACACCTGTAGATCCACAGGTTGCCTTGTTTTTAAGGCAACAGGTAGGGGGTAGTATATCAAGACAGCTGACTCTCATTCATTTAGCAAGTATTTTGGGAGACTTCCTATTTGCCAGACCCTCTGATAAATTTCAGGGATATTAAGACAAGTGAAACAGTATTCCCATCTGAAGCACTGTTTAACAGGGAGAAATGATGGCAGCTTATCTATTCAATGCCAAAGTAGAAATTAAAGAAAAGTTCTCCTGGAGAAATTTGAAATTATGGAAGTTCTGGAGCACAGCAGAGGGAATGATCAGTTCTTCCTTGGAAGAAGCAAAGTGGAACTAATAGATCATGACATATTTGACCTAGGTCTAGAAGGATAAAACAGTGCACTACGCATAAAGTAGGGGAAACTTGATTGGACAGAAAGGGCAGATTTTTTGAATTTTCAAATCTTAATGGCATGAACTTACTTAGAGAATAGTCTGGGTGAAATAGTCTGGCTGACCATGAGTTTTCAGGGAAGAGTGCAAAAGTTGAGGCTAGAAAACTCAGTAGCAGCTAGACTAAGAAAGATATCTGTTTGGAGTTTATCCTATGGGCAAAATAGAGCTCTCAAATCATTTCAGGGGGAAATGTCATAGTAAGGGCTGTTTCTTAGTAGGAAAAGCCTGGTGTGTTGGTATCACAGACAGATTATATTCAAGAGGCATATCTGTGGTCTGTCATGGAAATGGAAACAATGTGTTAAAGGACATATGGAACATGGATGGGAGTATAAAGAAAAGGGCCTGTAGATTTGTGGATGGAAAAATTTTAAATAAGATGAGATTTTTTTCTTCTTTATTTTTTAATTTTTATTTTTTTGACTGTGCCTCTCAGCTTGTGGGATCTTATTTCCCCAGCCAGGATTTGAAACCCAGCCCTGGCAGTGAAAGCTCTGAATCCTAACCACAGTACCTCCAGGAAAATCCCCAAGCTAAGGCTTAGAGAAAAGTCAAGAGTGCGCCATTTCATGAGTTCCAGATCAAAAGAGGCAAATATTTGGTATGCAAATGAAAGTAGGCCAGTGGGTTTAAAAATCAGAATACGGTTGACTTTTTGTGGGTATAGTTCCAATGTAATATTAAGATAAATATGTCTGGCATCTTCCTACGCTTGTCCCCACATGTCACCACCCTTCTTTACTCACCTTTTGCCTCAAAAAACTGACCTATACATGTCACCCATGTGCTTTCTTGCTATCTGACTTCTACTGGCTTTGTCCAGTGGGGAACACCGACAAAAGATTGGAAGGAGGAAGAGAGAGGTCACTGTAATTGTTTCTCTGCTCCCCCACTGTGAAGCCATGTTGGATGTAATAGTCCACACCCACCATCCTTTTCAAGTTGACCTCTCAACATGACTCTTTCTTGGTCTCATTAATTGTGCCTCGCTTGTACCTAGTGTTGATTCCTTGTAACTCCTATAATACTAACCCTGAGGTATTGCATACCTCGCAAGTATTCCTTTTTTAAAATACTTTCTTAAGTAATCCTAACTTGAGAGTGTATCTGTTTCTTATTGAGAATCATCAGGATGAAATACAGGTTTTAGAAATCAATGGGACATAGAGAGGGGAGAGAGCAAACAGGCTATCATCCAAGATGTTCAGCTATGAAGGAAAACAAAGAAAAAAGGTTGTAAATTGTGTAGGGGCGGGAATGGAAAGGAAATATTTAGAATAGAGAAACATGAAGATTTTTATTTATTGAAACAAGAATTCTTCCTCTCCTTTAAGAAGGTAGGTTCATTAAAATAGAAGCAGCATGGGTGTGTGTGTAATGATCCTTTCACTAATCCCACATTTTGGTTAGCTCTCATTTCTAATTCTCAGTTCAGTTCAGTTCAATCACTCAGTCCTGTCCGACTCTTTGCGACCCCATGAATCCCAACACTCCAGGCCCTCCCTGTCCATCACCAACTCCCGGAGTTTACCCAAACTCATGTCCATCGAGTCGGAGATGCCATCCAGCCATCTCATTCTCTGTTGTCCCCTTCTCCTCCTGCCCCCAATCGCTTCCAGCATCAGAATCTTTTCCAATGAGTCAACTCTTCGCATGAGGTGGCCAAAGTATTGGAGTTTCAGCTTTAGCATCATTCCTTCAAAAAATACCCAGGACTAATCTCCTTTAGAATGGACTGGTTGGATCTCCTTGCAGTCCAAGGGACTCTCAAGAGTCTTCTCCAACACCACAGTTCAAAAGCATCAATTCTTCAGCACTCAGCTTTCTTCACAGTCCAACTTTCACATTCATACATGACCACTGGAAAAACCATAGCCTTGACTAGATGGACCTTTGTTGGCAAAGTAATGTCTCTGCTTTTGAATATGCTATCTAGGTTGATCATAACTTTCCTTCCAAGGAGTAAGCGTCTTAATTTCATGGCTGCAATCACCATCTGCAGTGATTTTGCAGCCCCCCAAAATAAAGTCTGACACTGTTTCCACTGTTTCCCCATCTATTTCCCATGAAGTGATGGGGCCAGATGCCATGATCTTCGTTTTCTGAATGTTGAGCTTTAAGCCAACTTTTTCACTCTCCTCTTTCACTTTCATCAAGAGGCTTTTTAGTTTCTCTTCACTTTCTGCCATAAGGGTGATGTCACCTGCATATCTGAGGTTATTGATATTTTTCCCTGCAATCTTGATTCCAGCTTGTGCTTCTTCCCACCCAGCGTTTCTCATGATGTACTTTGCATAGAAGTTAAATAAGCAGGGTGACAATATACAGCCTTGACGTACTCCTTTTCCTATTTAGAACCAGTCTGCTGTTCCATGTCCAGTTCTAACTGTTGCTTCCTGACCTGCACACAGATTTCTCTAGAGGCAGATCAGGTGGTCTGGTATTCCCATCTCTTACAGAATTTTCCACAGTTTATTGTGATCCACACAGTCAAAGGCTTTGGCACAGTCAATAAAACAGAAATAGATGTTTTTCTGGAACTCTCTTGCTTTTTCCATGATCCAGCAGATGTTGGCAATTTGATCTCTGTCCTCTGCCTTTTCTAAAACCAGCTTGAACATCTGGAAGTTCACGGTTCATGTATTGCTGAAGCCTGGCTTGGAGAATTTTGAGCATTACTTTACTAGGTGTGAGACGAGTGCAATTATGTGGTAGTTTGAGCATTCTTTGGCATTGCCTTTCTTTGGGATTGGAATGAAAACTGACTTTTTCCAGTCTTGTGGCCACTGCTGAGTTTTCCAAATTTGCTGGCTTATTGGCTGTAGCACTTTCACAGCATCATCTTTTAGGCTTTAAAATAGCTCAACTGGAATTCCAACACCTCCACTAGCTTTGTTTGTAGTGATGCTTTCTAAGGCCCACTTGACTTCACATTCCAGGATGTCTGGCTGTAGGTGAGTGATCACACCATCGTAATTATCTTTTCTAACTTCCCTTAATTATCACCCTGGATATAGAAAAGGAGAATCCAAATTTGCTTTGAATTTGGAAACCAGAGAATGATTCTTTTTTTTCATTTATAAACAGTTTTATTTATTTTTTTTTTAAATTTAAATTTATTTATTTTAATTAGAGGCTAATTACTTTACAATATTGTATTGGTTTTGCCATACATCACCATGAATCCACCACGGATGTACACGTGTTCTCAATCATGATTCTTGATAACAGTATTGTTGTATTTGTTCTAATAACAGTATCAAGAGAATGTACATGATAAAATCATGGTACAGTCTTGGTTTAGAATCAGTATGAACTCATGAAAGAGCAATGAAGAAAACTGCCGTGTAATGAACCCAGGAAGAAACAGGGGTGAAGTTCTTTCTCATCAGAAGGTGAGTCACACAAGAGGTAAGAACAAGAATAGGGAATCAGTGGGCATGGCAGGGGACAACAATCACATCTCTAGCTTGACTACTACAGACTTTTGGCACTGCTTTTTCACATCCCCATTGTGGTGGACTACTGCAGTGGATAATGTGTTATATTTTGTTTTCCCCAAATTTGGTCTTCTGATTCAGGTGCTGGCCTTCCTCACAGAATTTATTATATTAAGAGAGAAGAGTGAAGGTTTTATAACATAGTGTCTCAAGGTACTTAGAATGCTTTTCACTTAATGAACACTGCAAACGATAAGCTCTGTAAGTTCAAGCAGGGGGAGAGAGATCACTGAATAAATAGACATTTACAAATGACTTACCAATTTATGCAAATCCACTGGACAATAGGACTTCCCCAGTGGCTCAGCAGTAAAGAATCTACCTTCAGTACAGGAGCCACAGGAGATGAGGGTTCAATCCCTGGGTCAGGAAAATCCCCTGGAGAAGGGAATGGCAACCCACTCCAGTATTCTTGCCTGGAGAATCCCATGGACAGAGGTGGCTGGCGAGATATAGTCCATAAGGTCTCAAAGAGTCAGACCCGACTGAAGTGACTTAGCATGCATGCCCACACGGGACAATCCATTGAGGCTGAGAAGGAGGCCACGTCCTAATTTTGTATACAAAGTACATTAAGGTTTTATGATTTCTATTGGTTTCTTCGACAGCATGCTACAGGACTCTGAAAACTGCCAAGAGAGTTTTTGTTAAACCACCCCAACCTCGTTGATTATCCCAAAGTGTTAGATGCTGAGCACAACATGAGGTGACATACAGTTGGCCTTGAAAGTCCATGGTGTTTTTATTTTGCTGATGTTTCTGAAATGTTTCAAATAACTGTAATACTGGGGAAATAACCATAAGCTTGAGTTAGGAAGATGTTAAATAACAGTTGCAAAATAAATGGTTTTCCTCAGTGTGAATTTACCTATTCCCAGCCTCAAAGTACTGCATCAGGATTCATGTTGTGTCTGTTCCTTTCACACCTGGAAAACTATCATCTGTTTTTCCTTCTGTGACCACCTCTCCCAGAAGGATGATATATTTTATTCACAAATCAAAGGGTATGTTACATTCCTCTCCATGAACAATTAGACGGTTTAGGGTTTACTCAAACAAAACCTACAAGTTAGGGGTGGCACCTCTCAATAGTTCCAAGTAATATTATATTTTATATTATGAAGAATATGACATTTCTCTAGCATAGGAGGAAGGGAAAAGAAATTTTAAAACTAAAACTAACAATTTTTTTTCTTTAGCAGTTCATTCTCTGGACTGCTAACACAATATTTTGCAATTTTTATGACTATACTAATTGTTTTTTATTTTTTAAATTTTATTTTATTTTTTAACTTTACAATATTGTATTGGTTTTGCCATATATCAACATGAATCTGCCACAGATATACACGTGTTCCCCATCCTGTATCCTCCTCCCTCCTCCCTCCCCGTACCACCCCTCTGGGTCGTCCCAGTGCACCAGCCCCATAATTGTTTTAAAAATATTGTCTTACTTAAAAGTTGCCACTTTGTAAGGGAACAAAATCTAAAACCAGAGAAGTGAGCACTTACTCAAGATGACACGTTTCCTAACATGAGTAAATCAGGATTCAACTTAGATGTCTGAGATCATAACTATGCTCTTTCTATCATGTTACTGAAAGTGCCCTGGAGATTGCCACGGGGCAGAAAAGAAGTGCATCACACAGTCTTTAAAGAGTTTGTATTAATGGGAAGGAAAACGCCAGACTTATGCATATAGAAGAACTGGAGAATAATAAAATAACACAAAAGAAGGATAAATTAAATTTAACCAAATACGGTAGTGGGAGGACTTCTCAAAGGAGTTTAATTCATTTCAATACTATTTATTAATGCTAAAAATAAATAAATAGTCTGATTGACTGGCAGATTTCTGCTTGATAAGTCCTTTACCTACATTGTGCTGACTAGCTTGTGTGTGTGTATGTTAAGCTGCTTCAGTTGTGTCCGTCTTTTTGCGACCCTATGGGCTGTAGCCCACCAGGCTCCTCTGTCCATGGGATTCTCCAGGCAAGAATACTGGAGTGGATGAGTGGAAAGCCATTTTCTTCTCCAGGGGATCGTCCCAACCCAGGGACCAAACCCTCATGTCTTACGTGTTCAGCATTGGCAGGCAAGTACATTACCACTAGTGCTACCTGGCAAGCCCATGCCGATTGGCTAACTCAGTGCCAACTCTAAATCCTCTTTAGTGTTTCTTCTTACCCTTTGGAGGTTAGAAAGCTAAAAAAATTCAGAATAGCTTTTGTGTGTGACTTAAAGTCCACTAAACAAATGTACTGGGGTTTCCCTAGTGGCTCAAATGGTAAAGAATCCGCCTGCAATGTGGAAGACCCAGGTTTGATTTCTGGGTAAGGAAGATCCCTTGGAGAAGGGAATGGCTACCCACTCCAGTATTCTTGCCTGGAGAATTGAATGGACAAGGGAGCCTGGCAGGTTGCAGTACACAGGTTTCCAAGAAGTCAGACAAAACTGAGCAACTAACACTATACTAAGCAAATGCATTATGTAAGACTTCGAAAGAGGAAGTTGTTAATAGAAATATGAAGGGGCAGCCCAAGCATGGAGACTGACTCTTTGGAGGCAATTAGGTGACATGGCTATCATCAAAGAACAACAATCTTCTTTTGCTAAAAGCCTTTTTAAAATCTCTGCCCCTAATCATCTAGCTTCTGGAATACTAGAAAATCTGTAAGATAATTGTAATAAACCCCTTTCTGCCTAATAGAGCTGCAGAAGATTATGCCAGTTTCTGCTAAGAACCATGAAAGATACAATAACTGATATCAGAATGGTTTCATGTGAAGCAATGGGAGTTGGGCTTGTTTATCTCACCTGGTTGGGTTGAAGGGAAGAGTAGTCTAGTTGGCAATAGAGATTGGAAGTCTGGTAGTCTGTAACACTTACTACAAACAAGTTATTAAACTATGCCCTTTCATTCCTGGGAAAGAAATATGTATTGAGGACAGAGAACATGCTTTTAAATGGAATTGTTGAAGGGTATGAAGAATTAATGACAGTGGTATGGACTGTTGCTTCCAACTGAACTGGAAAGCATAAGGCAAGACAATGACAGAGGCAAGTTATCAAATCCTGGTCAATGAACCAGAGGTTTCTACAACCATCCTGAAAAGTATTTTATATTTATTTTAAACATTGGGTATATACAATTTAGAGTCAAGTGCAGAGACTGTTGGTGAAAATGATAAAAAAAAAAAGACAGAATTCAGATCTTTGTCAGGTTTTGAGGGAAAATATAGATATTAAAAGGGAGAAAGTTAAACCTACAACATTCTAATGTGGGAACTTGAGATGACCTAGCTGACTTTGAATATTCTGAGTTCCCAAATTTTATAGAATGTTACCAGATGGTAGCACCAGCCATGCTTTCCCCCCAGGCTGATGAGGCTCTTCCCGCTTTATTTGAAAATCACATAACCAGTTCTTTTGCCAGGCGATGCCTATTTTTCCCAATATTCCATATTGTTCACTTGTTTGCTTAGTCACTGAACAGTGTACAACTCTTTGCAACCCTTTGGAGTGTAGCCCACCAGGCTGCCATTTATATTTGTTGTTGTTCGGTGGCTCAGTGATGTCCAACTCTTTGAGAGCCTGCAGCACACCAGGCTTCCCTGTCCTTCACCATCTCCTGGAATGTGCTCAAACTCATGTCCATTAAATTGGTGATGCCACTATCTCATCCTCTGTCATCCCCTTCTCTTCCTGCCTTCAATCTTTCCCATCATCAGGGTCTTTTCAAATGAGTCAGCTCTTTGCCAGAAATGGCCAAAGTAATTGAGCATAAACTCCAGCATCAATCCTTCCAAGAATATTTGGGGTTGATTCCCTTTAGGATTGACTGGTTTGATCTCCTTGCTGGCCAAGTGACTCTCAAGTGACTTCTCCAACACATAGTTCAAAAGCATCAGTTCTTCAGTCCTCAGCCTTCTTTATGGTTCAGCTCTCCCATGAGTATATGACTACTGGAAAAATCATAGCCTTGACTATATGGACCTTTGTTGGCAAAGTAATGTCTCCACTTTTTAATATGCTGTCTAGTTTTGTCATAGCTTTTCTTCCAAGGAGCAAGCATCTTTTAATTTTGTGGTCACAGTCACCATCCTCCATGATTTTAGAACCCAGGAAAATAAAGTCTGTCTCTGTTTCCATTGTTTTCCCATCTATTTGCCATGGAGTGATGGGACCGGACACCATCTTCGTTTTGTGAATGTTGAATTATAATTCAACTTTTCACTGTCCTCTTTCACCTTCTTTAAGAGACTCTTCAGTTCCTCTTTGCTTTATGTCATAAAGGTGGTGTCATCTGCATATCTGAGGTTATTGATATTTCTCCCGGCAATCTTGATTCCAGCTTGAGCTTCATCTAGCCTGGCATTTCTTATGATGTACCCTGCATATAAGTTGAATAAGCAGCATGACAATATTTAGCCTTGACATATTCCTTTCCCAATTTGGAACCAATCCATTGTTCTCTATCCTGTTCTAACTGTTGCTTCTTGCCCTGCATACAGGTTTCTCAGGAGGCAGGTAAGATGGTCTAGTATTCCCATCTCTTGAAGAATTTTCCGTAGCTTGTTTTGATCCACACAGTCAAAGGCTTTAGCATAGTCAATGAAGCAGAAGTAGATGTTTTTCTGGAATTCTTTTGTTTTTATATGATCAAACGGATGTTGGCAGTTTGATATCTTGTTTCTCTGCCCTTTCTAAATTCAGCTTGCACATCTGGAAGTTCTTGGTTTATGTACTGTTGATGCCTAGCTTGGAGGATTTGGGGCATTACCTTGCTAGCATGTGAAATGAGTGCAATTGTGCAGTAGTTTGAACATTCTTTGGCATTGTCCTCCTTTGGGATTGGAATGAAAACTGACCTTTTCCAGTCCCATGGCCACTGCTAGTTTTCCAAATTTGCTGACATATTGACTGCAGTATTATAACAGTATCATCTTTTAGGATTTGAAATAATTCAGCTGGAATTCCATTACCTCCACTAACTTTGTTTGAAGTAATACTTCCTAAGGTTGACTTCATACTCCTGGTTGTCTGGATCGATGTTAGTGATCATGCAATCATGGTTATTCAGGTCATTAAGACCTTTTTATACAGTTCTTCTGTGCATTTTTGCCACATGTTCTTAATCCCTTCTGCTTCTTTTAGGTTCATACCATTTCTGTCCTTTATTATGCCCATCTTTGCATGAAATGTTCACTTGGTATCTCTAGTTTTTTCTAAGAAATGTCTAGTCTTTCCCATTCTGTTTTTTACCTCTACATCTTTGCATTGTTCTTTTAAGAAGGCTTCTTATCTCTCCATGCTCTTCTTTGGAACTCTGCATTCAGATGGATATATCTTTCCTTTTCTCCTTTGCTTTTCACTTTTCTTTTCTTAGCTATTTGTAAGGCCTCCTCAGACAACCATTTTGCATTTCTTTTTCTTGAGGATGCTTTTGATCACCACATCCTCTACAATGTTATGAACCTCCGTCCATAGTTCTTCAGGTGCTCTATCAGATATAATCCCTTGAATTTATATCACCACAGAAATATCACAGTTTGACCCAAAGGACCAAAAAGAGATTCAAGCCCAGGAGAATAAATTGTTTCTAATTTAGACCAACAAATTCCTGGACTTTGCTTATTGAATATTAGACGTAAGAACGTCTACGTTAAATGAAGCTGCGAGCTGTGAATGCTCAGTTGTGTTTGACTCTTTGAGACCCTATGGTGTGTAGCATGCCCGGCTCTTCTGGCCATGGATTTTCCAGGCAAGAATCGTGGAGTGGTTTGCCATTTCCTTCTCTAGGGGATCTTCCTAAACCAGGGATCAAATCCATGTCTCCTGCATCTCCTGCCTTGCAGGTGGATTCTTTACCAATGAACCACTGGAGAAGCCTCTTAAGTGAAATTGAGATACCCCAAATTCCTTAGTTTTATAGAAGTAAAAATATAAGCTAATAGAGGTTTAAAAGATGGATTGAGCTTATCAAGTGTTCAACATATGGTAAACACTATGTTTAAACATATATGCAAAGATAGTAATGAAAAAATTCATGATTTCATGAAATGTCATGTTACAAATGTATTAATGTGTTTGTAAAGCTCTATAGTGATCCCATGGATGGAGGAGCCTGATAGGCTGCAGTCCATGGGGTCGCTAAGAGTTGAACACGACTGAGCGACTTCATTTTCACTTTTCACTCTCCTGCATTAGAGAAGGAAATGGCAACCCACTCCAGTGTTCTTGCCTGGAGAATCCCAGGATGGTGGAGCCTGGTGGGCTGCTGTCTATGTCGCACAGAGTCGGACACAACTGAAGCAATTTAGCAGCAGCAGCAGCATAGTGAAGAAACTTCTCAATAAGGCAAGAGAACAGGTGGAAGTTGTTGTTGTTGAACTTGGCTCTCTGATGGCAATGGGACTGAAGGTATCCTGGAGAGGAAGGGGTTAAGCAAAGAGATTAGGAGTAGTTGCCCTATAAGCAGCAAGCCTGGAGTAATCATCAAAATGGTTTCGCACTTTGGCAGTGGCTACTCATCAAGGTGAACTTCCCTGGTGGCTCAGACAGTAAAGCGTCTGTCTACAGTGCGGGAGACTGATCAAGGTGGAGAAGGAAATGGCAATCCAATCCAGTATTCTTGCCTGGAGAATCCCATGGACAGAGGAGCTTGGTGGGCTACAATCCATAGAGCTGCAAAGAGCTGGACATGACTGAAGCAGCTTAGCATGCACACACTGATCAAGGTGTCCCTGGGACTGAATTGGATGGATAATAAGTATATTAAAATTCCACTTGAACATTATCATGATGAAAACTGCTTCTGTGAAATGGTAGGCATACTGTTAGTTTAGTTTTGTTGTTTCTTACTATTTTTTATTGGAATATAATCGCAAGGTGAATAGATATAGGGCAATAGGGCAACCATAGCTGCAAGCCAAGCAATTGGCTCTTCACCCTATTCTTGGGTATTCAGGAGTCCTGGAAAGAAGTAAAAGTGAAAGCATTAGTTTCTTGGTCAAATCTGACTTTCGCAACCCCATGGACTTTAGCCCATCAGGCTGTGCTATCCATGGAATTCTCCTGTCAAGAATACTAAACTGGTTTTCCATTTCCTTCTCCAAGGTATTGAACTTGGGTCTTTTGCATTGCAAGTGGATTCTTTACTGTCTGAGCCACCAAGGAAGCAAGGGCAACCTGCATATTTGAAAAAAATGAGAATAAATCATATGTACTGTATATAAATCTCTTCCTATCTATTCACAAAGTGAATTGTGTAATTTCAGCCTGGAGATTTTCCTTTTATGTCTGCTTGTCCTGGAGGCTTCATGCTTGTGTAGACAGTCCATATCATATCTAAACCAAATTCCTTGTAATAGATCTCTCTATATATATATGTGTGTATGTCTATGTATGCATACATTTCTACTTCTACTGAATATAGATATAATAGATACATATATAATCTAGTCTATTCTCTGCTATTGTCTCTCTGTATGTGCATGTATATGTACGAATACATACATATATAAGATATATATATCTTATCAGTTCTGCTTCTCTGGTTGAACTCAGACTAGTACAACGAGCCAACAAGTGACCAAATATGCCACCTGAGCTGCTATTATGAATTTGTATGCCACAAAATTGTGCTTAAGAGGTCATCACCATTAATAGTGTAATTAAATGTACAGAATTGGGTCTAAGTATGTTTAATAGAGTGAAAACATGAAAAAAAAAATTGTGTCATCAGATGACTAATACTCCCATGTGTTCAGTTCTGTGGCTATACTGTCACTTTTTCTAGCCAAACTACAATCCCATAAAGAGTTCTCATATTATCAGTTAACCAAGGGAAAAAATATTTACAGATGATTTAGTTTGAAAGGTTGGCATCAGCTGAATGTGGATTATTTCACTCTTGTAGTCCCGTCAGGGTACTCTTATACAAGATTAGAGGTGGTAATCCTATTGGGATTAACATAAGTGCTAAAAATGATGATCATCTTTCTTTAAAGAAGAAGCCATTATGATATGGATACATATCACTTCCACGGCTAGTAGGGGTGGACAGTGGTTTGTAGAGACGGTCAGAGACTTGTAATTAAAGACCATGTTGGGATATTATTGACAAGGGAATTTTGATAAGCGATTCATAAATGGATTGCTTAAAATTGTGCAGAGACATAATGATATCTGTGCCTTAAGTGGATGCTTCCCATGATTTTCATGGCTCTCAGTAATCATGTGGACAAAATAATTGTCTCTGCTTGGATTACTCAGGCATTACTTTCTGCATTCCACATTTGCTCAATGGACTCATGAATAAAAATGGCTTTGATGGTCACCAGTCCAAGTTCGATGCACAATACTGGATGCTTGGGGCTGGTGCACTGGGACGACCCAGAGGGATGGTATGGGGAGGGAGGAGGGAGGAGGGTTCAGGATGGGGAACACATGTATACCTGTGGTGGATTCATTTCGATATTTGGCAAAACCAGTACAATACTGTAAAGTTTAAAAATAAAATAAAATTAAAAAAAAAATGGCTCTGATGATAGTGAGGAAAGTGAAGCATAGCCTCAAAAACATGGATTACTTACCAGGCTAATCAGGTAAGTGTCACTGCTGAGTACTTCATCTTCCAGCAGCAAAAATTAATGTTATATCACAATAGATTCTCATATCTCAAGGCACTTAATTGGCAACTCACAGCAGGTCAATTCATGAGACCTCCTTTTTCATGGAAGAGAAAATATTTTCACTAGGATAGGTAAGTAAACTTTGCACAATGTAAGAATATGAGTTTGTCTTCCCTGTACACCTAAAGAGATGAGTCTTTATGTAGATTTACCAGGTTCACTGTCCCAGAATTCCTCATTACATTGTTTCCAACCAGCAAACCATTTTACAAGGGATTTGGGGATCTATTCTTACTGGGATCCGAAGAAGTCAAAGCTGGAAATATTATACATGACTTCCAGAAGAGCTGAAGAGATGATGTGTTGCTGGAAGAACTTAACTCTGAGAGCCCAAGAATGTAAGTTTTTGTTTGATTTCTACAACTTTCTTAATCTATGACTCTTGGCAAATTACATAACTTCTGTGGGCTTGAGTTTACCTATCCATCTTGGAAGAAAAGCTATGACCAACCTAGACAGCATATTAAAAAGCAGAGACATTATTTTGCCAACAAAGGTCCATCTAGTCAAAGCTGTGGTTTTTCCAGTAGTCATGTATGGATGTGAGATAAAGAAAGCTGAGCGCTGAAGAATTGATGCTTTTGAACTGTGTCATGTTGGAGGAGACTCTTGAGAGTCCCTTGGACTGCAAAGAGATCCAACCAGTCCATCTTAAAGAAGATCAGCCTGAATGTTCATTGGAAGGACTGATGTTGAAACTGAAACTCCAATACTTTGGCCACCTGATGCGAAGAGCTGATTCATTTGAAAAGACTCTGGGAAAGATTGAAGGTGGGAGGAGAAGGGGATGACAGAGGATGAGATGGTTGGATGGCATCACTGACTCAATGGAGATGAGTTTGGGTAAAATACGGGAGTTGGTGATGGACAGGGAGGCCTGGTGTGCTGCAGTTCATGGGGTCGCAAACAGTCAGATATGACTGAGTAACTGAACTGAACTGAAAATATGTAAATAATAAGTAATTCATGGGATTATTTTGAGAATTAAGCAAAATACAAGTGTTAATATAATTAACACATGGAGATGATTTTTAATAATTTAAAACAGGGCAAGTTGTAAATATTCAACCTCTTCTCAACATTCTAGAAACAGTAGAGATGAATTTCTCTATATGAGTCTTATTATTTCTTTTATTGTCTACATATATTAATCAAACACTTAATTTGTTTAAGGTATTTATATTTTATCCAGAAACAGAAAATAAACACTCTCTGTAAATTTGGTCTGGTATATATATCCCCTCTCTTTTCTTCTATATAATGTGTATTTTTAGAGCTCAAACAGTTTACCATGTTATCAATACAATTGAAATGACATCAACAGTAGTAATTTAAGTTATGGACACTTCTAATTTTAGTTTTTTGAGAAACCTACCATATATCCCAGCAATTCCACCCCTGGGTTTATATCCAAAAAATAAAAAACTACAACTAGAAAAGACACATGTACCCTAATGTTCATAGCAGCATTATTTACAATGGCCAAGACATGGAAACGACCTCAAGTCCACTAACAGATGGATGGATAAAGATGTGGTGCATATATATAATGAAATACTACTCAGTCATAAAAAATGAAATTTTGTCATTAGTAGCAACATGAATAGACTTAGAGGGCATTATGTTAAATGAAATGAGTCAAACAGAGGAAAGCCAATACTATATAATATCACTTACCAGTCAAGAATAGAACTGCTAAGTTACAATACAAGGGCATAGAGTTCATAATGGAGCAAGTATTTTTCTTACTTGGTGTCTCTGTATTCTTACTGATATTGTGTGTGTGTGTGTGTACACTTGCTCGTGTGTGTGTGTGTGTGTATATATATATATATATATATATATATATATATATATTTAAAAGGTCAGAACTCCAGTGAGGAGTGTAGGAACAGAGGGAAGAGATGGAGAGGGAAGAGATGGGGTCTTCATCTTCCCTTCATGGGGTCTTCAGTTATTCAGTGTGAATAACTTAAGGGTGTACATCTCTAAAAGAACTTTGGCAATAAACATATCTACTGAAAACTGAAATTTCACATTTCTTAGAGCTAAAAAAAAAAAAAAAACTTAGTGAATAAAACAAAAAAGAAGCAGATACACAGATATAGAGAACAAATTAACAGTTACCAATGGGGAGAGGGAAGGGAGGAAGGACAATATAGTGGTATGGGATCTAAAAAAAGGTTATTATGGGGTTTTGTGAAATTTTGTGTGAAACTTTTCAAAATTATAATGCATTATAGAATTTAAAGACTCTTTCATTCAATTAAAAAATAAAAAACCTTAAAAAGCATGGAGACCTCTAATGCTTTTCTTGTGAGTTTCAAATAAATATATGAAATTCTGAAAGTGAAAAAATATTTTATTTTGTTTTCTTGCTTTTGTGTGTGCTCTCCTAGCTGGTACATTTAGTTGGAAAACTGGAAAATATGGAAAGGTGGAGGAATAAGAAAGATGGGGAGAAAATGCAAAAATATATACACTCATACAGTCACTATTATGCCCATATATGTAGATAGATATATAGCAAGTATTTGCAGTGAGGTATTTAGAAATAGACTTTTCAAGAGACCTACATTTAAATGTTTCAAGTAGTATCTATGGATAAAGAGAGAAAATTACTTTGAAACATGTCAGTTTGTTTTGGAATAGCCGCCAGAATAACTGTATATAGAAGAAATATTTTATTCGTTGTTCACAGTGAAGACACTACATAGTGGATCGACACCAAGTATGAGTTCCTCAACTGAAATGTTAACTATTCTTTTTATAAAGTATTCTCAATGATGAAAGCTGAACCTCTATGTTTAGGGAGGTTTTCTGATGTTCTTTGTTGGTGCTGGAGAGCAGGGCTTTCATCTTTCCTATGGAGGTAATTTGACAGAAAAGCAGAAGCCTCAGATATGAAGCATAGGGCTTTTGTACTCTGCTATTAACTGTGGAGAAACCTTGCACTTAACCCAGTTAGAGAGAGAACACTGTCATGAGAAGATGAACAATGTGCAGGAGATTCAGAGAAAAGCAGTTTAGGCAGAGTCAACTGATGAGTGTGAGAAGAGCTGTTTGAAAACAGGGAGCATGCAAACATTCTTTTGATGAGCCTCATAAACAACAAGGAAACGTTCTGATGGAAAGGCTCAGGTTAACCAAAATCATCAGTTTGTCTAAGACTATCTCAATTTTAGCACTGAAAATTCTGAGTCCTAGAAAAACTCTTAATCTTTGAAAGACAGAGATGGTTGATCCCACTATCTCCTGAAGATATTCTGACTTACTTGCTCAAGGCTGCCCCCCCACCACCACAATGACTCTTATGTGCAGCCACAGCTGAGGGTCACTTATGTGTTGATGGATAGAGCCTGATGAGCTGTCCCAGGGCTTGACTGTGGAGGTCCTTGAGTTTTAGGCAAAGGAATATGTTGTTCTATGAGCCTTTAGTGTTATTTTAGAACATTATATTATTATGTGTTCAACCCAGACATGATGGGTTAGAGGGAAGTTGGAAGAAAAGGAGGCTACCAAAGAGTCAGGCAGATGAGTGGGCCTAGATTTGGGTGGTGATGGGGAAATAAACAGCTTTGAAAGGGGAGAGTTTTATAGATTATAGATCTTGCACAAAGAGGAGGAAACATAACATTGACTGTATTTTATCTTTTATCTCCCCCCAAAAAGGGGACCCAGGTCAGGTAAGCATCATCATACAATGTCCTCTAACTTCAGTTTATGTGATAGCAGTCCAGTTTAGAGACTTATTGTGAGGCGTCAATGATCTTTCATGGCATGACCTTATATGACGATGCTAGAAAGGTATACAAGTCAGCAGTATCCTCCCATGACCTTCCTTCACTAACAATCCCTTAGAAAGCAAAGATTTTCTTTGCATGTGTTCATTGATGGTGGTTGATAGCTGAGAATATTTGAAAAAAATACCACCTGGCTGTGTAGAGTGTAAGGGAGCAAAAGCATATTTGGGATGTATTTCTGGACCAAAAAATATACTCACACATCCATTAACACACAGCACACATAGCATTTTCCACTCACACACATGCACATGCTTTTGCATAACACACACACACACACATTCACAAGTTCATACACATGCCTCCGTGTCTTTTTAAAACTGAAGCTGGCTATGACCACAGAAGGTTTGAAAAGAAAATAAAAAGATAAAAGAAAAAGTCACCTTTGCTTTGTTGAATGTATAAGAAATCTTTCTGAGAAGAGTATTGATTTAGCATCAGGTAAATAATTTCATCTCCCGTGAAATTCTGTAGACCTTACAGCAATTACTTGGGGAAGATTTTATCTAATGGTCCCTTGGAGGTGGCAGATAGCAAGATATCAAGTCTTGTGATCAAAAGTAGACACCTAACCCTTTAATACTAATCACAGTGCGAGGCAACTGACTTTCCAGGTTCCTTGGCTAAAGAGAAAATTATCAGTTTAAGCCTTGGGCAGAGACTGTCCTGCCTTTAAGGAACAGACAAAATATTGGGACCAGGGAAGAGAAAAAGATATTCAGTTAAATGGGCCCTGCAAGTAAATCAATGATTCTGATATGAGTGAAAGGAATAGGAATGACTTTATATAGAGAGATAAATATGAAAAGAAAGAGAAAGACTTTTTATATAGATATAAATATGAATGTAGCCATATATACATGTATAGAGACATATGGATATGTCTCCATATATGGGCTTCCCTGTTGTCTTAGAGGGTAAAGAGTCTGCCACAATGTGGGAGACCCAGGTTCGATACCTGGGTCAGGAAGATCCCCTGGAGAAGGAAATGGAAACCCACTCCAGTACTCTTGCCTGGAAAATCCCATGGACGGAGGAGCCTGGTAGGCTACAGTCCATGGGGTCACAAAGAGTTGGACACGACTGAGCAACTTTAAAAAAAATATGAATATGACTATACATAAAAAATAGATGTATCTAATATAACACTAGAGAAAGAAGATCCCAGGTGGAGGGCTGGGGAGGTTTATCTGTGAGATTAAGGCATGCATTTTATTTGAGGACTTTTAACAGTTAAGAGTCTTAACTGTTCAAAGTGAAAGTGTTAGTGACTCAGTCATGTCTGACTCTTTGTGACACCATGGATTGTAGCCCACCAGACTCCTCTGTCCTTGGATTCTGCAGGTGAGAATACTGGAGTGAGTAGCTATTACTTTTTCCAGAGGATCTTCCTCACCCAGGGATCAAACACATGTCTCCTGCATTGCAGGCAGATTCTTTACCACTGAACCACCTAGAAAAGAGTCTTAGGTGAATTATAAAACAACAAAACTGAAAGGGTGTTTAGATATTCTTTTTTAGTTTAATTTTAATTAATTTATTTTTTCTTCATTACAATGTGATTCAGTTAAACATATAGCCATTTATATTTTTCTCCATATAGGGGAAAGAATATTGAATAGAGTTCCCTATGCTATACAGTAGGTTCTTGTTGATTATTTATTTTATATATGGTAGTATGTATATGTAAATCCCATACTCCTAAGTTATCCCTCCCCCAATTTTTCCCCTTTGGTAACCATCGGTTTGTTTTTGAAGTCTGTGAATCTGTTTCTCTTTTGTAAATACATTCATTTGTATCATTTTTTTAGATTCCACATATCAGTGATGTCACATGGTATTTTTCTTCGTCTGACTTACTTCACTCAGTATGACAATCTCTAGTTCAACAATGCTGTTGTTGTTGTTCAGTCGCCCAGTCATGTCTGACTATTTGTGACCCCATGGACTGCAGCATACCAGGCCTCCCTGTCCCTCAACATCTCCCGAAGTTTGCCCAGTTCATGTCCATTACATCTGTGAAGACATCCAGCCATCTCATCCTCTGACACCCTCTTCTCCTTCTGCCCTCAATCTTTCCCAGCATCAGGGACTTTTCCAATGAGTTGGTTGTTCACATCAGACGACTAAAATACTGGAGCTTCAGATTCAGCATCAGTCCTTCCAACAAGTACTAAGGTTGATTTCCCTTAAAATTGACTGATCTGATCTCTTTGCTATCCAAGGGACACTCAGGAGTCTTCTCCAGCACCGCAGTTCAAAGGCATTCATTTTTCCATGCTCCACCTTCTTTATGGTCTAGCTCACAACCATATGTGACCACTGGGAAAACCATAGCCTTGACTATATAGACATTTGTCAGCAATATCTCTGCTTTTCAACATGCTGCCTAGGTTTGTCACAGCTTTCCCGCCAAGAAGCAAGCGTCTTCTGATTTCATGACTAAGTTACCATCCACAGCAATTTTAGAGCCCAAGAAGAGGAACTCTGTCACTACTTTCACATTTTCCCCCTCTATTTTCCATGAAGTAATGAGGAAGGATACCATGATCTTTGTCTTTGTTGTTTACTCTTAGGTTGGCTCTTTCACTCTCTTCTTTCACCCTCATCAGGAGGCTCTTTAGTTCCTCTTTACTTTCTGCCATTAGAATGGTATCATCTGCATATCTGAGGTTGTTGGTATTTCTCCTGCCGATCTTGATTCCTTCTTGTAACTCATCCAGCTTGGCTTTTCTCATGATGTGCTCAGCATATAGATTAAACAAACGGGTGACAGCAGATAGCTCTGTCTTACTCCTTTCTCTATCTTGAACCAATCAGTTATTCCATACAGGGTTCTAACTCTTGCTTTTTGACCCACATACAGGTTTCTTAGGAGACAGATAAGATGGTCTGGTATTCCCATGTCTTTAAGAGCTTTCCATGGTTTTTTATGATCCACACAGTCAAAGGCTTTGGCATAGTTGATGGAACAGTGGTAAATGTTTTTTCTGGAATTCCATAGCTTTCTCTATGATCCAGGGAAATGTTGGCAATTTGATCTATAGTTCCTCTTCCTTTTCTATACTGACCTTGGACATCTGGAATTTATTGGCTCACATAGTGCTGAAACCTAGCATGTAAGATCTTAAGCATGACCTTACTAGCATGGGAGAAGAGTGCAATTGTCCAATGGTTAGCACTTTCTTTAGTACTACGCTTCTTGGGCATTAGGATGAAGATTGACCTTTTCCATCTTGTGGCCACTGCTGGGTCTTCTAGATTTGCTGATATATTGAATGCAACATCTTGATGGCATCATCCTTTAAGGTTTTTAATAGTTCTACTGGAATTCTGTCACATCCACTAGCTTCATTAACAGAAGTGCTTTCTAAGACCACTTGACTGTTGCTGCAAAGGCATTATTTTGTTATTTTTCACAGTCGAGTAATATTCCATTGGCTTTTAGATATTCTCATTTGACAGATATAGAAATCAGTGCCCAAAGAATTTAGAATTGTTCATATACCATAATTAGTGGTCTAACTGCTAATCCAATAATCTACCACAAAATCTGTCTACTGAAGAAAGAGTAGAAAACCACCCACAAAGAAGGTGGAAATTTAAAGAACTTCCTTAGAGAAAGTTCAAAGATTCAAGGACATACTTTCAACTCATTAGGGTCCCCCACTTCTTATCATCAACAGTGGATCTGCATGCCTTCCAAGAGTTTCTTTAAGGGAGTGGAGTGAGTGACAGGAGGCGAAAGCACATCTAGAATATCTGGGATCTCTTTTTACCTTACTTTTTATTATTGATATTAATTGCTACATGAATTCTTTTAATCAGAGAGAGTTATGTGTGGCCACATTTTGTGAATTTCCATGACTCCTCTGTTCCTAGAATTTGCCTTGGAGTCCACAGCTTGTATATAAATATGATACAGTCATTAAAATGGTATAAATTACAGGACTCTGTAATTTATTCAGAGAAGGTCACAGCTCTGAGTGAGGGTGGTACACATATCCCACATTTGCCAGAGGGCTCCAGTTCATATCATGGCTTTTTTTCCCTGGTTCCCTCCAGCCCCCTCCAATTTTCTTAGTGATTACAAACTCTTTAGGCACACTTCTCCTCACTTTCTCTTCCCTCTAGGGCCAATAAATATAACCTAACCTTGCTATCTTTCCTTTTGACATTCCGTCTCATTCGACTGACACCAGAGTTCTCATGGTTATGATTCTCTTACCACACTTCCTTCTCCACCACACCATAATTTTAAATCAATGTTCTGATTTGAATTTATCTGGAACCTCAAAGAAGGTTTAATAACTAATATACTTAGGAAACTAGTGAATGCTAAGTGTAGTATGATATGTTCCCCACATCTGCAATCTACTAGGGAACTTGCAGGCTCCCCATTTTAAGCTAAAGGACTAACTCTCAAAGACAGAGTTTTAGGCAGAGTTCAAATCTGGTAAAGGAGATGTTTTGAAGAAAGAAGACATACAAGAACCCTGTGAATCACGCTGACATTGATGATATATGCTATGGTAATTTACTGTCTCCAAGTGATTTAAATAAGCAATGTTCATACTTACCTGCCTTCATATCCACTGCATGACAGAGCATGGAGTGGCACACATGACTGGTGAAGCTTTAGGAGCCCTCTCCATGGCAACATGAATACAGAGATTTTGTCTGCCCATGGTGGGGGTGAGTATCTCTATCCTATTCTCTGAAGTAGTGGCACAGGAGGGAAGGATAAATTAGGAATTTGGAAATAATATGTACATATTACTGTGTATAAAATAGATAATGAATAAGGATCTACTGTATAGCACAGTACAAAGAAATAGAGGAAAACAATAGAATGGGAAAGACTGGAGATCTGAAAGAAAATTAGAGATGCCAAGGGAATATTTCATGCAAAGATGGGCTCGATAAAGGACAGAGATGGTGTGGACCTAACAGAAGCAGAAGATATTAAGAAGAGGTGGCAAGAATACACAGAACAACTAGACAAAAAAGATCTTCATGACCCAGATAATCACAATGGTGTGATCACTCACCTGGAGCCAGACATTCTGGAATGTGAAGTCAAGTGGGCCTTAGGAAGCATCACTATGAACAAAGCTAGTGGAGGTGACAGAATTCCAGTTGAGCTATTTCAAATCCTAAAATATGATGTTGTGAAAGTGCTGCACTCAATATGCCAGCAAATTTGGAAAACTCAGCAGTGGCCACAGGACTGGAAAAGGTCAGTTTTCATTCCAATCCCAAAGAAAGGTAATGCCAAAGAATGCTCAAACTACCACACAATTGCAATCATCACATGCTAGCAAAGTAATGCTCAAAGTTCTCCAAGGCAGGCTTCAACAGTACACGAACCGTGAACTTCCAGACATTCAAGCTGGTTTTAGAAAAGGCAGAGGAATCAGAGATCAAATTGCCAACATCCTTTGGATCATTGAAAAAGTGAGAGAGTTCCAGGAAAACATTTCCTTCTGCTTTATTGACTATGCCAAAGTCTGACTGTGTGGATGACAACAAACTGTGGAAAATTCTTCAACTAATGGGAATATCAGACCACCTGATCTGACTCCTGATAAATCTGTATGCAGGTTAAGAAGCAATAGTTAGAGCTGGACATGAATCAATAGACTGGTTCCAAATCAGGAAAGGTACACATCAAAGCTGTATATTGTCACCTTGCTTATTTAACTTATATGCAAAGTACATCATGAGAAATGCTGGGCTGGATGAAGCACAAGCTGGAATCAAGATTGCTGGGAGAAATATCAATAACCTCAGATACGCAGATGACACCACCCTTATAGCAGAAAGCAAAGAAGAACTAAAGAACCTCTTGATGAAAGTGAAAGAGGAAAGTGAAAAAGTTGGCTTAAAACTCAACATTCAGAAAACTAAGATCATGGCATTTGGTCCCATTACTCATGGCAAATAAATGGCAAAGCAATAAAAACAGTGAGAGACTTTATTTTCAGGGGCTCCAAAATCACTGCAGATGGTGACTGCAGCCGTGAAATTAAAAGATGCTTACTCCTTGGAAGAAAAGTTGTGACCAACCTAGATAGCACATTAAAAAGCAAAGACATTATTTTTCCAACAAAGATCCATCTAGTCAAAGCTATGGTTTTTCCAGTAGTCATGTATGGATGTGAGAGTTGGACTATAAAGAAAGCTGACCGCCAAAGACTTGATGCTTCTGAACTGTGGTGTTGGAGAAGACTCTTGAGAGTCCCTTGGACAGCAAGGAGATCCAACCAGTCAATCCTAAAGGAAATCAGTCCTGAATATTCATTGGAAGGACTGATGCTGAAGATGAAACTCCAATACTTTGGCCGCCTGATGTGAATAACTGACTCATTGGAAAAGCCCCTGATGGTGGGAAAGATTGAAGACAGGAGGAGAAGGGAATGACAGAGGATGAGATGGTTGGATAGTATCACCGACTCAATGGATATGAGTTTTAGTAAGCTCTGGGAGTTCGTGATGAACAGGAAAGTCTGGAGTGCTGCAGTCCGTGGGTCACAAAGAGTTGGACATGACTGAGTGACTTAACACAACTGAATTGTATAGCACAGAGATCTGTACTCATATTTTGTAATAACCTATATGGGAAAGGAACCTGAAAAAGAATATATGTGTGCATACATATATGTGTTATAAAACTGAATCATGTTGCTGTACACCTGAAACTAACACTTTATAATCAACTGTATGCCAATTAAAAGTAAATAAAAAATGCTGTGATACCATTACAAAAAATAAAAGGGACACCAGGAAAGGAAACAATCGGTCCTGGGGAAGGTCCTCAGGAGTTCAGAAGAAGCAGAAGAAATGAGTGGCCCCAGCTTATGAACTCGTAGCACTGATGTACAAAGGTGACCTATCCACGATCACACAATGCGAAAGGGGCAGCCTGAGACCAAGGCCATGAAGCTGTCCCCCCAGCTATAATCACCTTCCTTACACTTCTGCACAGAACTCTCCACCATATTAATTCTTGGATGGTGAAAAGAGAAGCTGGGAATGTGGCACCTTTCTTGGAGGAGATGTGGTTTAGAATTGGCTAAATAGGAAAGGATATTCTGTTCCCCTTGTGTCTTTATAGAAAATTGTTCTCAAAGGTATTTAGAGTGTCATTGGAATAACCCTGGGAACAAATGACATGGGCTTCCCTGGTGGCTCAGACAGTAAAGAATCTGCCTGCAATGCAGGAGACCTGGTTTGATCTCTGGGTTGGGAAGATCCCCTGGAGAATGGAATGGCTACCCACTGTAGTATTCTTGCCTGGGGAATTCCATGGACAGAGGAGCCTGGCAGGGTACAGTCCATGGGATCACGAAGAGTTGGACATGATTGAGTGACTAACACTTTTACTTTTTACACAGGTGACATACAGAGACTTCAAATATAGAGACTTCAGGAGCAATTCCTGAAGGTATACACAAAACATTAGCAATGATACCAGTCCTCACACACTAAACACTTTATATGTGTGTGCATATTTCTGTGTGTGTATATAGACACACACACACACACACACATATATATATATATATATAAAATCATGTGTATATAAAATGTTAATCTGCAAGAAAACTATCCTTGTATAGTGGCTTGTATTACCCTCATTGTATAGGTAAATACCCTGAGAATTTATGATCTGTCCAGGGCCACTCTGAGAGTGTCAAAACCAGCATTTGAACCCAGATCTTTTAATTTCCAAGTCCAAGCCTTTTCTTTTCTATAAGCCTTTCAAACAGATTCTGTGATCACAGCCTCATCCCAACACAACTCATCGACTGCAAGTAAAGTTAAGCTAGGTCTCTGCACAGAGAAAAGGGAATAAATTTCGTGCAGACACCACACTGCGAGCTTTTACATGTCTTATTTAATCATCACAGCAACCCGGGCAGGGACTTGTTATTTTTTTCCCTTTTATAGATGTAGGAGTGGAGGTCCAAAAAGATTCCAAATTAATGCAGCTGGTGAGATGAACAGAAATGAGAGCAGATACTGCGTGAAGGCTGACTACATGCTGGACCTGACACTCACAGCTTCAGATGATCACTCCACAAGAGGGATGAATTCTGAGCCAGTACTGGTAGGTAGATTAAAGCGTTCTCTGAAGGCTCATGTGAGAATGCATATATTTTATTCACAAGAAGAAAGTCCTTGTTCACATATCATTAGTAGTGATCTGGTTACTAAAGTGCTCACCAGAGGAAGGGCAATATGGGGCATGGATATTTGACTGACGTAGAAGTAAATTGGGCTTCCCAGGTGGCACAGTGGTAAAGAACCATCCAAGAGATGCGGGTTTGATCCCTGGGTAGGGAAGATCCCCTGGAGGAAGAAATGACAACCTTCTCTAGTATTCTTGCCTGGAAAATTCCATGGAGAGAAGAGCTTGGTGGGCTATAGTCCCTGGAGTCGCAAAGAGTTAGACATGATGGAACGCATGTACACACACACACACACACACAAACACACACACTCACTCAGAAGTAAACTAAGACAAAATTATTCCAGGATGAAGAAGAAAGAAATACTGTAAAAGTAACTGATATCTTTGCTTATTTAAATATTTGTTGATTTGAAAGTCTATGAATATTCAATTAATTATTTAGTGTCTGTATTCACAGAAGGCCCAGTTACTGGTGAACAGAAATTATGGACGGTGCCAAAACAGCTCTGTGCTCCTGGGGAGCTTCTTCAGAAGGATTGTGTTTCCTGGGACTTTAAATAACATGATTTCCTTCTCTGGTTTAATCTCATAATGGTGTCAGTGCCTTTTCAATAACTCTCTGGGGTTTCTGACTGGTCCTTGAATTTATCTAGGCTAATGTTTAATGGTGAAATAAACTCATGGCATACTTGGCAAAAATAGATATATACACAAGTAACCCCAAATGGAATACTTACTGCAAAATGGAATAAGTAGTAATATCGGGAAGCACTGATGGTTGCCTCCTCCCTCCTTCTTAGGGATTTATAATGTTCATTATCTCAGGACTCACCTGGTTGTCCAGTGGTTAAGACTCCATGCTTCCATAGGTATACATATATATGTCACCTCCCTCTTGAACCCCACCCCCTTCCTCTCTCCCCACTCCATCCCTCTAGGTTGTAGCTGAGCGCCAGCTCTGGGTGCCCTACTGGCTATCTATTTTACATATGGTAATGTATGTTTCAATGCTATTCTCTCAAATCATCCTACCCTCTCCTTGTAAAGTATTTATCCTCCAATTAAAAAAATATCCTGTATGTGGGGAAATTAACAAGATGGCACCAGTCAGGCTCTCTCACCCCATGCTCTGTAAACAATTACTTTGCATGGTTGTGTAACAGCTAAGATCATTTATGCCACTGCACATGTACATCATGAGGTACTCATTTGGCCACGGGATACTTTGGTTCTGTAAGTATACATAAACTTCACCTGGAAAAACCCTGAATAGTTGTGAGCGATTGTGTTGTTATGTCTGGTGCTATTGCTGCTGCTCCAGCCAGAAGAGAATAAACATGTCTGCAGTTCCTAAGGTTCCTTGCATTTGCCTCCAGCCTCTTAGCTCATGCCTTGCCTACACTGGGTTCAGTGAACAGTGCAGACAGTGAGATACAGCGAGACAATTGGCGTCACGAACAGGATTAGCAATACACTGTAATAAACTGTAATAGAAAATTTTTAGAAAGACTTCATCCAATGCAGGGGCGGGGGTTCAATCCCTGGTTAGGGAAATAAGATTCAACATACGGAGGAGCATGAGCAAAAAAATTAATAAGTAACCTAAATAATGCTCATTATCTCACTAAAAGATTCTGAGAAGTCCTGGAATAGAGAAACCGATTTCCCAAACTTAAGTGCTTTTAGGCCCCGTTGGATGTCTCATTGGAAGAAAATCTCCTAATCTAAGTGTTTTCAAGGTTCATGATCTCAGAGGGTTCCAAACTCACTTTTATCTTTAAGAAGTTAATTCTCTTAAGTATCTGATGACTATTCCTATAGGATGGGTTTTTACCAAAAACATTTAGTCTTATACCTGGCCAGGAATCTACATCTGCTTACCTTTGTTTTTATAAGTTCCTGTGTATTAGTCAGTAAGCTGGTTCCAGGTTATCTGGGTGTGGTTTTTTCAATGACTCTTGTCCTCTCTCTTTTTGAATGCCTTCCTCAGGAGTATTTGTATACTTTTCCTGATTTTTTCTACTTCTTTACAAGTATTGCAACAAAATTCTGTTATCTTAGTGAACAAATCTACAATTTTAACATGTAGATGTCATCTTAAGTATACTAAAATTAGACAATATCACCTCTTCACCCTGAATTCAGAAATTTGGATTTTATTTTAATCATCTCCGTCCTGTCTTATGCATTCCCAGGTAGTGCACTTGGTAAAGAATCCGCCTGGCAATGCAGGAGATGCAAGAGATGCGGGTTCAATACATGGGTTGGGAAGAGTCCTGGAGCAGGAAATGGCAACCCACTTAGTATTCTTGTCTGGGGCAAGCTACAGTCATGGGGTTGGAAAGAGTCTGACATGACTGAGCACGCACACATTTGATTGATCCTGTCTTATATGTTATTGCCTAGTCAACAGATTTTGGATTTGCCCATGCATTTTATAATTTCATTGCTTCTTTTTGCTTATTGTCTTTTAGTTCTTTCTTCACTGTTTCATTTCCTTCTCAATAGACACTTTTTATGTTACCTTAGTGACGATAATTAGGTGAAAACTGTTTTCCTCTGGTAAATTTATACTAAAGAGTATTTTCTCTCAATATTGTAAAATAGGATTTTATTGTCTTATGACTTCTGTGTTTGCTGTTGAGCCACTATGAATATAATTGTAACTCCATTCCAGAAAAAATCTATATGAAGTAGATAGAATTCTAACATGTCTTCCAAGATTCCCACACCTCACGTACACTCATTGTATAATCCATTCTTCTCGAGTTTCAGAATTTTGTAACTGGGATGGAGTAACATTCTGAAGATTGGGTTAATGTTGAAGGGTTTTGTAAGCATGACTAAAATGACAAGCGTGTTGATTTTAAGGTAAATAAAGTGGAGATTAATCCTATGTGATTTTAAGGTAAATAAAGTGGAGATTAATCCTATGTGAGACTTAATGGGACCTGCCATTGGCCTTGAAAAAGCAAAAAGTCATTTGTGAACTGTGTATGGAGAGGTCAGTTCCCTTGGAGCTAAGGGCCTCAGTCCTATAGCTGTATGGATTGAAATTCTATAAGCAATATGAAAAAACTTGAAAGAGAACCTGAAGATCCAGATGAGAAAACCGCCTGGCTGACAACTTAGTTGTGTACTTCTGAGACCTAACCGAAGGATGTTGTTAGGCTTTGCCCAGCCCCTAACCATAGAAACTGTGGTGTGTTGTCTTAAGCCACTTGGTTTGTGGCCATATTTCATTGCAATTTTAAAAATGAATATGTTACATTTTCTTTCTTGCATCTTTGAAAATCTCTTTTTAAATGATGTTCTGCAGTTTCATCACAACATGCCAAAGTATGTATTTAGTTGTATTTGTTTTATTTGAGCATATTGTGCTTCCTGAACTTGAGTATTTTTATTTTTCATAAATTCTGAAAAAGTCTCAGCTGTTTTCAAATATGATATAGCTATATTCTCCTTGCTCTTATTCTTATTCTCAAAGTTAGACATTTTAAACATTTTTATTATATTCTCTGTACCTCTTAATATAAATTTTATTTTTCTCATTTTATCTTTCTGTGACTTATTCAGGGTACATTCTTTAAATTTAATATCCAGTTTACTAAATCTATCTTCAGCTCTGCTGAATGCAATATTTAAATAATTCATTGAAGTTTTAAAATTTCAAAGACTTTAGTTTTTATTTCTAGAAATTCTAATAGGTGCTTTTTCAAGTATGCCTATCTATTTGACAGTGGATTTTCCTCTCATGTTTTAGTTCCTTCTTTTATATATTAAATCATTGTAAACATAATTTTAAATATCTTCTATCTAATAATTATCAATGTTTTTTTTCAAATTTAATTTTACTCAGTACAGTCTCTGCCTACTTATTTAAGGTAATTTGTTTTAGGAGTTATTAATTTTATACTTTCACCTCATTTTGGGTGATGTTTACTGTGGAGAATCTTAAGTGTTCTAGACTAAATGTGACCGGATTGATCTTTGTTCTGTCTAGGTTGCTTAGATCTTTTTTATGTGACAACTCAGTGTGGCAGGTCCTTAATCACACACTTGCCTGAGTGAAATCAGACCTGAGTTTATAACTTCTCTGGAGAAACTGCCTTTATTTTGTTTTTCTCTATTAGAGTCTGAGTTAAGATCTTCAAGCTTGCTTTTCCTCTGTCTTATGTTGAGATTTTCTTTCTCATTCTATGCATTGCCTATTCTGACTTATAGGGTCCTACTTCTATCTCCCCATTTCACACAATGCAAGTATTTATCTCCTGTCATTTTTAGGCCATTTAAATGCATTTTTATTTATTGGTTTTTTGGCCAAGCTACACTGCATGTGGGATCTTAGTTCTTTGATCAGGGATGAACCCATGCCCCCTGCAATGGAAGCACAGATTCTTAAACAATCTATTGCTGATCAAGTTCCATTTTGAGGCCATTTAAACTAAACCTCCTGGTTAATGAGATGAATATGTATTCTTAAGGTGGCCAGAGCCTTAGTATTACCCCTCTGGTTTCCATTCTCTGTTGAATGCTGGTCCTTGGAGATTTTCCTAGTTTTCCTATTTCCTCATATTTGCATTTTAAAGTATATTAGTTATATTTCTTCAGTATTTCATGGTTAATTTTAGAGACAAATTTTTTTTCTAATAATATATTTTATTGGAAACAGATTTTTAGAAATGTCTTGAAGGTCACCTAGGCTAATGTTATTATCCCCTGTTTGAATTCTCCTACTTCTAGTAATACCATCATTTATTGAAACTTGATGTGTGTGACAGGCAGTTTATTAAGTGATTTAATGCATTATTAAACTTATCCTTACAAAAAACCCACTGACTTTAAAGAAATTATTCATACCTTATAAAGAAGAAAAATGAGGTTCTGAGATGTAAAATGACTTGCATATACTCACATACCAATGAAGCAGTTGCAAAATTAGAATGCAAAACAAGCTTCTTCAAAAAAAAAACACCTTTATGGCCCATTTGTTCCTACTGCATAGTATTTCCTCTCAATAGCTTTAGTACCAAATGGTTACTCAGCTTAATCTTATTTTCTAATAAAAATGCCAGGCTTCTTGTTTTTCCATGTAAGTCATTACATATGGATGATAATTAATATCAACTACTCTTGGTAATCCTTCCCTCCTCAACTATCAGGAAGTCAAAATGAATTTTCAGGTTTTTGTTTTAGTTTGAACTTTTGAGTTCATACCATGTCAATACATTAATATTATAGATCCACTGAATCTTTTTATTTTTTCTTTCAGTCTTTATATGAAAATTTTATGATTTCCTTCTCTTCCTTTCTGGTCATTCTCTTCTAAATGAGTCCCAGTTAATCTGATATAACTTAAAAAAAAAAGTGTCTTCAAGAACGGAATATAATTCTCTAGGTAAGGAGCTGAAGTGTGATGTGTGGATTTGACTGACATTTCTTGAATGTAAGTTCCTTTAGTCACCATGTGGTAAGACTCTTTTAGAAAATTACATTTACCACCCTTTATTTTTTTCTCTACTTTTAGTCTGTATCTTTATGTTTTTTCCCCATTGGAGCCAGCTCATATTTCAAAGTTCACCAATAAATTACATGTCTTATAGCTAGAGACTATCTGTGCCTTATTGAGACATTTTAACATTTTGGTAGATAAATGGCAAGCAAGCTTTGAATGAATGTCATGCTAAAATTATTTGTTCTATGTTGCAAAGTTGTGGCTTCATCTGTCACTCATTTATGTTAGGGTAGATTAAGACCATGTTTGAGTCAAAGCTTGGCTCTGAGTATTGGCAAAGAAGGAGATATCAAAAAGATTCTTGAGGTTTCTTGCTATTTCAGTGGGTGGATGTTAGTGATGGAATCAGTGTGACCATATATTTGTGGGATGGTTGGATTGAGATAACCAACAAGCAGTTTTATATTAAATTCTTAAGCCCAGGAGAGAGAAATGTACTGGACTTATATATTCTAAGAATATAGGAAGTAAATTTGTATCCTACTGCCACAGTGACAAATCTCCACAAACTTAGTGTCTTAAAACCACATGGGTTTGTTATCTATCTGTTCTGGAGGTCAGAAGTTTGGAGTCAGTTATTTTGAGCTAAAATTCTGGTGTTGGCTGGTCTCTATCCTTTCTGGAAGTTCTAGACATGGATCCATTTCTTTGCCTTTTCTAGCTTCTAGAGTCTGCCTACATTCTTTAGCTTGTGGCCCCTTTAATCATCATCTTCAAAGCCAGAAGCATAGTATTTATTCTTCTTTCTGATCCCTGATTCTGTCCTTACATCTTCCCTCTCTCTGATGCCCTTTCCTCCCATGATCCCCTTGCTGACTATACCAGTCATTCAGATTATCCAGGATAAGCTCCCTATTTCAAGATCTTTAATTTATTCATCCCAGAAAAGCTCTTTTTTTGCTGTCTAGGGTAACACTTTAACGGGTTCTGGGGACTAAACCATGGTTCAGTCCACCACGGGGGGAATGGAAACAGTGAGACTATAATATTACACATGGATGGTGTGCCGACTAATAAGGAAAAAATGAGAAGATAGCAATTTGGAGGATACTGTCCTTTAATGAGCAATGGAAGAAAAAAGCCTTAGTAGAGGTTTGTAAAAACTAACAACAAGGAAGGTTGGAGGGAACCATGAGACCAGGGTAGAGTTACAACCAAGGCCAAAGAAAGAGAGATTTTTGAAAAGGAAAAGGTAGCTCAGAGCACTGATTCTTTTAAGATGTTAAAGAAGAGATGACTATTTGTTTGATATATTTGTCCACTAAAAGGTTCCTGCGAGTTCATGAAGAAAATGATTGTTATGCTACAGAAGGCAAAGTCATAGACAGCACATTTTCAGAGAATTTCCTTGAAAAAATTAAAAATTTAGAAAGCTCTGACATTTCTAGACTTATAACTTAACAACCTGAAACAGCTGAACTATTCAGCGCCAGTTATTTCTGCAAACAGCATGTGTAACAGAAAGACTTCTGTATCAGAGGCTCTCTTATTTAGATTGTATAATAACTTCATCACAAAATAGCTGTGTGTCCTGAGCAATATGCTTCAACTTTCTAAGCAATTACTCCATTTTCTCCCCTGAAAATATGGATAATAACTTTAATTTACAAAGTAATTGTTAATATTCAAATGGGAACAATATAAAGTACCTGGCCCACAATAACTCTTCAATAAATGATATTTAGTATTATTACAACCACTTTGGAAGTTTTATGTATATGTATATATACATATATATATGGCTTCCCAGGTAGCTCAGCTGGTAAAGTGAAAATGAAAGTTGTTCAGTCGTGTCCGACTCTTTGTGACCCCAGAAACTATACAATCCATGGAATTCTCCAGGCCAGAATACTGGAGTGGGTAAGCCTTTCCCAACCCAGGGATTGAACCCAGGTCTCCCACGCTGCAGGTGGATTCTTTACCAGCTGAGCCACAAGGGACACCCTTAAGAATCTGGACATGGGTTTGGGTGGACTCCAGGAGTTGGTAATGGACTGGGAGGCCTGGTATGTTCATGGGGTCGCAGAGTTGGACACAACTGAGCGATTGAACTGAACTATGTAAGTATGCAAGAGATTATCAACAGTATTCATGCTTGTAATTTGTATCGACTCTTCAAAATAAAACAGTTTCCTTAAAAAAAAAAAAAAGAATCTGCCTGTAATGCAGGAGACCCTGGTTCAATTCCTTGATTGGGAAGTTCCCCTGAAGAAGGGATAGGCTACCCACTCCAATATTCTTGAGCTTCCCAGATGGTAAAGAATCAGCCTGCAGTGCATGTGACCTGGGTTTGATCCCTGGATTTTGAAGATTTCCTGGAAGACGTTATGGCAACCCACTCAAGTATTCTTGCCTGGAGAATCCCCATGGACAGAGGAGCCTGGCGGGCTATAGTCCATGGGGTTGCAAAGAGTCAGACACTACTCAGCGACTAAGCACACACACATGTATATATACACGCATGCATATTCTTTCTCTCTCTCTCTCCACACACACACACACACACACACACACACTTTCTCTCTCTTTTGCTCTCTCTGTATATATATATATATATATATATACACACACACATGCATATATATGTATACGCACACACTTTGTCTCTCTCTAACTCATTCTTTCTCTCTATATATATACATGTGTATGTGTGCTAAGTCACTTCAGTCATATCCTACTCTTTCTGACCCCATGGACTGTAGCCCACCAGGCTCCTCCATCCATGGGATTCTCCAGGCAAGAACACTGGAGTGGATTGACATTTCCTCCTCCAGGGGATCTTCCAGACCCAGTGACAGAACCCAGGTATCCTGTATATCCTGTATTGCAGGTGGATTCTTTAGTGCTGGGCTACCGGGAAGCCCCTCTTTTACATACACACACACACACATGCACCCATATAAATATAAACACACAGGGCTCCCTGGTTGTGCTAGTGGTGAAGAATATGCCTGCCAATGTAGGAGACACAGGAGACATGGGTTTGACCCCTGGGTTGGGAAGATCCTCTGGAGAAGGAAATGGAAACCCACTCTAGTGTTATTGCCTGGAGAATTCCATGGACAGAGGAGCAGACTACAGTCCATGGGGTTACAAAAAACAGGACACAACTGAGTGACTGAGTACAACACTGCATGTGTGCGTGCACACACAGACACACACATTTTGTTTCTATGTGCACACACATATTGTCTTCTCAGGCACTACAAATAATAGCTATTATAATTTAAGTTGTTTTTGATTTCAAATCAGAAGTGGGGTCAGCAAATTATATGCATGCCCTAATAGACTTTAATTCAGAACAGCACTTTGTCTCCCAATTAATATGCTCTCCCTTTGGGAATAGAATAGAATAGCAAAGGAAATGATGGTTTTGTTTATCCTCATCACCAGTGATAACTGCTGTTGTCAGGATTCTGGCAGAGTTGCTTCACCTCACTTTTAAGTCCCTGTTCTGCAGGTATCCACAATCCACTGAAATAGATGACCATGGGATCCATCTTTGTAGCTTCATTCCTCACTGTTTCCCTCAATGAGAGATATTCTGACCACAGAGGGGAATCCCTGCATGTGGCAGGTTTTTTTCATGCTTCTGGACTTTTCTTTCCCTAGTCAGGACACTTGTCTCTTTTGCCTATCTTTGGGATTCTATATGGCCTTCATAGACTAGCTCAGAGACTTCTCGTGTCTGAAGGTTTTTCATAACCCCAATACAGAACTGATTATTCCTGTAAGTACTTAGCACAGCACTCTGATGCATCTCTTTTTAACTTCAGCTTCTTTCAGTATTGGATTTAAGTTGGTGGTTTCTATGTCTTATTATGTTCCCCATAATATGTGTGATTTCTGTTTAGTCAGCAAGCAGCTTTTTCAGCAGCGCATCTTTCTTTAAGCCTGGCAGATTGGGTGCTATGTATTGATAGCAGAAACGCAGCAGTGGTCCATTTCCTGATATTTCCTGTTCAACAAATTCTTGTTAAAATAGTAACTTTTCCTATTAATGAAAAGAGTTGTCAAGAGGGCAACAAGAGGCAAAAACTGCTCTTGCTTAACTTTAGGGCAAGGCAGCTTAGTAACTCAGAGGGTTAATTCATTAGGGGATAATCAGAATTGTCTGTATACACAGATGTGTTTTGCAAAAGGCAGAAATAGATCTGTCGTTTCACTGTTTTCTCCAAGACTCTGGCGGCATTGAAGAAAGCAGGTGAAACTAATTTAATGTTCTATTTAAATCTATCAGGTATTTTTATTTGCCTAAAGCAAAATATCTCATTCAATAAAGGCATGTCAGACCCTCAAATGGATGATAGTCAGGTGAAAAGTTTGCCTGAATAGACAATAAGGCTTCAAATTCTGAGTTTGCTGGAGATCAGCACTGGATTCAAAGGACTGGGAGGGAGAAAGGACTGGGTTTGGAATCAGTAACAACATTCAGTTCTCCCCTTGCTCTGACACCTCTGGATCACAAAGTTCCTTGCAAATGAGTTCTCTCATTACAGACTCTTTTGTTTGCATCTGAATGAGATGAAACTAAGATCTGGGCAAACTCAGAGTCTCAGAAAGTCTGACTCCAGCATATGCGTTAGACACATTTTTGAGTAGAGACCTGATAGATTTGCAAGTGAAATGTTCTCTGGCCTTACTCAAGAAGTGATTTTCATGAGGTACTGTGCTGATGTGGGAAACAGAACCCTTTTAGTTTAGCAAAACACTTTTGTTTGTCTGATTCAGATGGCTCAAAATGCATTTGCTCACAGGAATTAGAAAAGAGAAAAAACACAGGTGATTATTTAGTTTCCATGTACACTGAGGACAATAAAAAGCGTCGAGTGAAAAAGAGTCGGACCAGACTAAGTGATTAAACCACCACTGTGATCTAATAAATGCATGTACTTGAGCATGTTGGGTCCAAGGCAATGCTAGAGGTAAAGTATTGCATTTCTGATACAAGGTTAAAGGCAGAAAAGAGACTAGAGATCAAAAGTTGAAAGGGCTTAGAACACTTGGTCAGTATAGTATAATGCAGAATAGTTCGAAACAATCTGGGGCATAATTAAAGAAAAAAACTAAGGGGCTACGGATTCTTTCTCATTAAGAGCTGCAATCCTGTAGTCATTAGATTTGTAGATTTAAAAACAGAGATCCAGAATAGAAAGTAGAAAGGAAAGGGTAAAGGGGAGTTTCTTTTCATTAGTTTCCTGCAGAAGTGAGTCCCAAATCTTTGGAATGGCATCCTGATCTCATGCCAACTTCCTTGGTAAATTTATCTCCAACTTCCTGCCCTCATGTCTTCTGTTCTTCAGTCAAAATAGAATAGTCACCTACATGCCTTTCACACACACACACTCATCTCTCCTTAGGCCTTAAGTACTGCCCTTGTAGAACAGTTGTAAAAGTTTCTGAATAGGTTTTAAATCTCTCTTCCAGTTGGCTACCCTAGTGGCAGCGGGCAAGAAACATTTAAAACTAAGGAAGTATATATATATATGTCAATCCCAATCTCCCAATTTATCCCCCTCCCTTTATCCCTTGCTATCCATATGTTTGTTCTCTACTTCTCTGTCTCTGTTTCTGCTCTGTAAATAAGATTGCCCATACCAGTTTCTTTCAGATTCCATATACATCGATATGTGTATATCAGTATTTCTTTTTCTGACTTACTTCACTTTGTGTGACAGTCTATAGGCCCATCCACATCATATAAAATAGATAACTAATAAAAATCTACTGTATAGCACAGGGAACTCTACTCATTGCTTTGTGGTGACCTAAGTGGGAAGGAAATCCAAAAAAGAGGGGAGATATAAGTATATATATAACTGATTTTGGAGAAGGCAATGGCACCCCACACTAGAACTCTTGCCTGGAAAATCCCATGGATGGAGGAGCCTGGTAGGCTGCAGTCCATGGGGTCGCAAAGAGTCGGACACAACTGAGCGACTTCACTTTCACTTTTCACTTTAATGCACTGGCAAAGGAAATGGCAACCCACTCTAGCATTCTTGCCTGGAGAATCCCAGGGACCGGGGCGCCTGGTGGGCTGCCGTTTGTGGGGTTGCATAGAATCGGACACGACTGAAGTGACTTAGCAGCAGCATAACTGATTTACTTTGCTATACAGTAGAAACTAACACAGCAATGTAAAACAACTATACACCAACAAAATTTTTAAAAAATATATGGAAGTGATGCTACATACAAAGGTTTGAGCTAAAGATAGATTTTTGTGTCATCAGTATAAGAATCAGAGTAGAAGTGATGCATGTATGAATTCGAGCCAGAAAATAATATAATCAGAGGAAAAGCCATCAAGACTGTGTATATATTTTGGTGGAAAGGGAATAAGCAGTCAGAGAACAAGGAAGCACAGGGAGGAAATTTGAAAGAGTGAGTGATGATCTTTTGTGTTAATTGACATAGAAAAATGAAGAAAGATTAAGACTCAGGAAAGTCCTGCAGGAATGAATAATTGGAAATTAAATTTCTATATTATAAGATATTTTGCTTTGATGGGGATAAGAACAGATTAGCACAAAGATAGGAGGGAAGAAGGAGGTGGTGGAGATAGCTTAGGAGAGAGAAATTTTAAGAATTTTATAATTAGGAGAAAGGAAACAGATTAAATGGTAGCTTGAGTGTTGAGCTAGGATTAAAAAACCCACTTCTTTTGTAAAATTTCTCAATATTGCATTCATCATAAGTTTCCCTTTCAAAGCACTCTTTAAGGCTATGTCTCCCTTACATGTGATTGAGTCCTAGATAAATGTCTGAATTCTGGGAAAATAACTAAATCTCAGTGGCCTCCATATTTGCCATCTGAAAACAGAGATATTGATTATTGCTTTTAAAAAGTATGTTGTGAAATTCCAGGAAATATAAAATCATATTTTAAACTGAAAAACTTTCATAAAATGTGGTATTACTATCATGACCAACTACAAAATTAAAAAAAAATCTAACACATAAGGCTTCAAAACACTCATATTTCAAAACATGTTAGTAGTAAGCAATTTTTTAAGGGATAAATGGAAATTTAATTTTGGAAATGGCCATTTATAAAGAACTCACACTACATATCCCAGGCATTGAAATAAATATTTAAATGAGTCTTCTTTCTTAATTTTCTTCAAGGCATAATGAGGTAAATACAGTTTTGCTCCTTTTATACAGGAGGAAAGGTCTTTGAGATATTAACTAGTACTCTCAAATTCATTTAACTGATTCAGTTCAGTTCAGTTCAGTTGCTTAGTCATGTTCGACTCTTTACGACCCCATGAATTGCAGCACACCAGGCCTCCCTGTCCATCACAAGTTCACTCAAACTAACGTCCATTGAGTCGGTGATGCCATCCAGCCATCTCATCCTCTGTCATCCCCTTCTCCTCCTGTCCTCAATCCCTCCCAGCATCAGAGTATTTTCCAATGAGTCAACTCTTCGCATGAGGTGGCCAAAGTATTGGAGTTTGAGCTTTAGCATCAGTCCTTCCAAAGAACACCCAGGACTGATTACCTTAACAATGGACTGGTTGGATCTCCTTGTAGTCCAAGGGACTCTCAAGAGTCTTCTCCAACACCACAGTTCAAAAGCATCAATTCTTTGGTGCTCAGCTTTCTTTATAGTCCAACTCTCACATCCATACATGACCACTGGAAAAACCATACCCTTGACTAGACGGACCTTTGTTGGCAAAGTAATGTCTCTGCTTTTGAATATGCTATCTAGGTTGGTCATAACTTTCCTTCCAAGGAGTAAGCGTCTTTTAATTTCATGGCTGCAATCATCATCTAAAGTGATTTTGGAGCCCCCCAAAATAAAGTCTGACACAGTTTCCACTGTTTCCCCATCTATTTGTCATGAAGTGTTGGGACCAGATGCCATGATCTTCGTTTTCTGAATGTTGAGCTTTAAGTCAACCTTTTCACTCTCCTCTTTCACCTTCATCAAGAGGCTTTTAGTTTCTCTTCACTTTCTGCCATAAGGGTGGTGTTCTCTGCATATCTGAGGTTATTGATATTTCTCCTGGAAATCTTGATTCCAGCTTGTTTTTCTTCCAGCCCAGCATTTCTCATGATGTACTCTGCATAGAAGTTAAATAAGCAGGGTGACAATATACAGCCTTGACATACTCCTTTTCCTATTTGGAACCAGTCTGTTGTTCCATGTCCAGTTCTAACTGTTGCTTCCTGACCTGCACACAGGTTTCTCAAGAGGCAGGTCAGGCGGTGTGGTATTCCCATCTCTTTCAGAATTTTCCACAGTTTATTGTGATCCACACAGTCAAAGGCTTTGGCATAGTCAATAAAGCAGAAATAGATGTTTTTCTGGAACTCTCTTGCTTTTTCCATGATCCAGCAGATGTTGGCAATTTGATCTCTGGTTCGCCTGCCTTTTCTAAAACCAGCTTGAACATCTGGAAGTTCACGGTTCATGTATTGCTGAAGCCTGACTTGGAGAATTTTGAGCATTATTTTACTAGCATGTGAGATGAGCGCAATTGTGCGGTAGTTTGGGCATTCTTTGGCATTGCTTTTCTTTAGGATTGGAATGAAAACTGACCTTTCCAGTCCTGTGGCCACTGCTGAGTTTTACAAATTTGCTGGCATATTGAGTGCAGCACTTTCACAGCATCATCTTTTAGGATTTGAAATAACTCAACTGAAATTCCATCACCTCCACTAGCTTTGTTTGTAGTGATGCTTTCTAAGGCCCACTTGACTTCACATTCCAGGATGTCTGGCTCTAGGTGAGTGATCACCCCATCGTGATTATCTTGGTTGTGAAGATCTTTTTTGTATAGTTCTTCTGTGTATTCTTGCCACCTCTTAACATCTTCTGCTTCTGTTAGGTCCATACCATTTCTGTCCTTTATTGACATGTTAGGTCCATGAAACATAGCAAATTGGAAGTGGTCAAACAGGAGATGGCAAGAGTGAACATTGACCTTCTAGGAATCAATGAACTAAAATGGCTGGAATGGGTGAATTTAACTCAGATGATCATTATATCTTCTACTGTGGGCAGGAATCCCTTAGAAGAAATGGAGTAGCCATCATGGTCAACAAAAGAGTCTGAAATGCAGTACTTGGATGTAATCTTAAAAATGACAGAATGATCTCTGTTCATTCCCAAGGCAAACCATTCAATACAACCATAATCCAAGTCTATGCCCCAACCAGTAACGCTGAAGAAACTGAAGTTAAACAGTTCTATGAAGACCTACAATATCTTTTAGAACTAACATCCCAAAAAAGATGTCCTTTTGATTATAGGGGACTGGAATGCAAAAGTAGGAAGTCAAGAAACGCCTGGAGTAACAGGCAAATTTGGCCTTGCAATACAGAATGAAGCAGGGCAAAGGCTAAAGGAGTTTTGCCAAAAGAACACACTGGTCATAGCAAATACCCTCTTCCAACAACACAAGAGAAGACTCTACAACTGGACATCGCCAGATGGTCAACATCAAAATCAGATTGATTATATTCTTTGCAGCCAATTATGGAGAAGCTTTGTACAGTCAGCAAAAACAAGACCGGGAGCTGACTGTGGCTCAGATCATGAACTCCTTATTGACAAATCAAACTTAAATTGAAGAAAGTAGGGAAAATCACTAGACCATTCAGGTATGACCCAAATCAAATCCCTTATGATTATACAGTGTAAGTGAGAAATAGATTTAAGGGCCTAGATCTGATAGATAGAGTGCCTGATGAACTATGGATGGAGGTTCGTGACATTGTACAGGAGACAGAGATCAAGACCATCCCCATGGAAAAGAAGTGCAAAAAAGCAAAATGACTGTCTGGGGAGGCCTTACAAATAGCTGTGAAAAGAAGAGAAGCAAAAAGCAAAGGAGAAAAGGAAAGCTATAAGCACCTGAATGAAGAGTTCCGAAGAATAGCAAGGAGAGATAAGAAAGCCTTCATCAGTGATCGATACAAAGAAATAGAGGAAAGCAACAGAATGGGAAAGACTAGAGATCTCTTCACAAAATTAGAGATATCAAGGGAACATTTCATGCAAAGACTTAACCGATTAGAGAAGGCAAAATTCAGAATTCAAACCCACGTTATTAAGTTAAAGTCCATGATTCTCAACCAAATCTAAGCATTTGGTTGTTTTCAAAATTTTCTTATATGTAAAAAAGACAGGAAAATAACTCTTTGATTTGACTAGACATGTTAGTTAAAATTGCTACTTATATAATTGTGATATGAATGCATAGTTGAGGAAGACATCCTCAGCAAATGAAAAGGTTTCCAGGGGTTTTCTGCATCTGATTCTCTTTAGATTTTTTGCTTGTTGAAGAAATGAGCACCAGAAGTCTTAAATTAAATATATAAATCTGAGACTATTTTGAATTTTCAGAACTTGTTTTCGTATCTGTGCATGCAGGGTTCTTGGTCAACCACCCACCTGTATTTTCTATGTCTGTATGAAGTACTTTTACAGAAGTTTTAAAAGGCAGTTGTGACCCCAAGTCACACAGAATGGTGATGATCAGAAAATCAATTCACTCAGTTATCACTTTGTGCTGTGCATTCCCTGGTGCAGCAAGTGGAGAAAGGAATCTTAAAAAGAAAAGTCTCTCACTTCTGAACTGGACACAGGATTTTATCACTGTTTTTCATCGGTGTTGTGGACAAATAATTGTTGTGTTGGGCTTCCCTGGTTGCTCAGAGAGTAAAGAATCTGCTGGTGATGCAGGAGGCCCAGATTCGATCTCTGGGTTGGGAAGATCCCCTGAAGAAGGGAATGGCTACCCACTCCAGTATCCTTGCCTAGAGAATCTCATGGACAGAGGAGACTGGTGGGCTACAGTTCATGGGGTCAAAAAGAGTCAGACATGGAGTCAAAACTAATGACTAACACTCACTTTTTTCCCCGCTGATGGTTGCTTTGTGAAGTAGTACTTTGTCGCTTCTGATTGCCTGTGAATAGTGCCTGCTCAGTTGTGTCAGACTCTCTGTGACCCTGTGGACTGTAGCCTACCAGGCATCTCTACCCATATAATTTTCCAGGCAAGAAAACAGGAGTGGGTTGCTATTTTCTTCTCCAGGGGATCTTCCCTACCCAGGAATTGAACCCACGTCTCCTGTGTCTCCTGCATTGACAGGTGGATTCTTTACCATTGAGCCATCTGGGAAACCCTTTGATTGCTCTTACCTACCCCTAAAGATGTCTTTACACTTCCCAAAAGCCTGTTGGTGATTTGAGGACTGAGCTTTGTCATTCCTTATTTCGGGCATTGCCACTCTACAGTCAATGGGGTTTGTGGGATGGACCAGTGTTGAGAAGGTTAGAATAGGAAGTATAGGAACCTGACTTTCAGAGACAAGGTTTGCACATTTGCAACAACTCCAAGATTTCCTAGATTAATATAATTTCTAATTTATTTTGAAATTAAACTTTTGTCAATATTAGGATAAGAATAAGTATGCCCCTTCAGATACCTTTGTGTAACTTCAAAGCTTGGCATCAAGCTTTTGAGTTCTCCATAGTGATTTAATCATAAAGGAGATTCAATGTCCTTCCTTAAATCAATACATTTAAAATTTTTTAAGCATGTAAGTAGTAGAGAAACACTGGTCTTATGTATCTCAAATACAAGTAGACAGCTGCACTGTCTTTTTTTTTTTTTTTTTACATTGGATTAAAGTTACTTCCATCAGCAATAAACATGTCTGTTTTTAACCAATATTAAAGATTTCCAGACCAAAGAAAATAGTCCTAAATGAAATGTATAAATAACAACCTTTCTGTACACTTGCTTCACTATCTAAACCTAACTGATTCTCATTGAAATGTTCCATTCTTCATCCTTTGTCCTGCAAGATGGGTGTGCTGAAGGCTGGCATACACTAATCAGCTAATTGGATCCTAATCCCTAGTCAAATACTTCCAGTTATATAGAGAGGTGTAATTAGTAAACATGTATTCATGCATTTCAATTTATCACTATTCTCATCATTATAGCAATTTAATAATTGAAATTCTACTTTTACTGAGGATAGAGAAGATAGAAAAAGAGGATGAGGATAAATAGAAGGAAAACAATTTATTCAAAGGTTAAATATATTATTTCTTTTAAGGAGGAAAGATGTCATAGCATAGTGGGTCAGATCTAGATTTGAATAAAGACTCTGCCACTTATCAGCAAAGTGATTTTGACTCCACTGTTCTGTGCTTTGGTTTCCTCATCCATAAAGTAGGATTTTATGATTATTAAACAGAGTTGTAATAATTCATAGCACACAGAAAGCCCTATATATGTGTTATTATTACTATTATTATTAATGTTTTACTTTCAGAATTTTTCTGAAGGTCTCTCTTGATTTTCTTCTTTATAAATAGTCAAAGAATATACTGTCATCCAGAAATATTAAGTTTTCAACTCAATTTAGTACAAAACTATAGTTCCTTTGAGACAAATATAAATTCCAAAAAGAACATTACACCTTCTTCTAAGTAGAAGAGTTCTTTTGTTGTAAGCCATTGACTCATTCATTCACATTTATTCTACAATGAATTGGAGAGGAGCCAACTTGCCGGAAAAGACACTGATGCTGGGAAAGATTGAGGGCAAGAGGAGAAGTGGGTGACAGAAGATGAGATGGTTAGATAGCATAACTGACTCAATGGACATGAGTTTGAGTAAACTCTGGGAGAAAATGAAGGGCAGGGAAGCCTGGCGTGCTGCAGTTCATGGGGTTGCAAAGAGTTGGACATGACTTAGCAACAGAACAACAACAACATTCAACATTTATTGAGTGTCTATTACATGTCTGTTTTCCCATGTATGTGAGATGACAGCCATCAATTCCTTCTTCACTATATGTTCATGTCACTCCTAAGATCAAAGCTGGAATTTGTTTCACCTCCCCTTAAATCTAACTTACTTTCACAACTAACATATAGCAGAAGTGATTTCTCCTAGTTTTTAAAATAACTGCCAGTTTCTGCTTTCTTTCTTTTGGAAACAGGCTTCCATGTAAGATGTTCCACTAAGCTGAGACTCAATGTGTTCTGAGAAAGCGCAAGTCAGACATGTAGAAAGGCTACATAAAGAGGAGAGAAATGCTTACCTGTTCCCTCCTGGCTTGAACCATCCCAGACACATGATGAAGATGCAAGCCTACACTGCCAACCCTATCTGGTACAACATGGAGTAGAACTGTCCAGTAGAGTCCATCGCAGACGGCAGATTTGTGAGAAGTCATAAACTGTTGTTCTAAGTCACTGAAGTGTAAGAAGGTCTGATAAACAGCAGTGAGTAATCAGAACAATGCTACTAACTCAGCAGCAGTAGTGCAAGAGTAGTATCCTGAGCTCTGGAGAAATCAGTGGAAACCAGAAGAATATTGTATTAGCTTTCATGTCTGGTTCTCATGAAGGCAGATCCAGACCCTTAAATTTATCAGTATAAGCCAGAGATTAATACTTTATATAAATCAGAATGCCTGTTTGCTAAGTTACGTCAGTCGTGTCTGACTCTGTGTGACCCCATAGACGGCAGCCCACCAGGCTCCTCCGTCCCTGGAATTCTCCAGGCACGAACACTGGAGTGGGTTGCCATTTCCTTCTCCAATGCAAGAAAGTGAAAAGTGACAGTGAAGTCGCTCAGTCGTGTCCAACTCTTTGCGATCCCATGGACTGCAGCCTACCAGGGTCCTCTGTCCATGGGAGTTTCTAGGCAAGAGTACTAATGTATTATACTATATGAATTGAAATATATTCTAGTCAGCAAAATTTTGCCCTCTGTTTCACAAGCTAAATGGTCAATTTATCATTAAAGCATTGCATGGTGGGCATGAATCCCAATGCGAGGAGTTTGCCCTATGTTCTTAATTGCAAAAATTCCAGAACTAGGATCAGGGGCACTGAAGTGGGGTACACCTGAAAAGGAGGGAAGACTACACATATCAGCTCCTCTGAAAACCCTCCCCGTCTAGGACATTGACATGCATTGACAAATTAGAGCCATCTGATCTTGAGAAATAAATAGACTTTAATAAAGCTTCAATAAAGCCATCTGATCTCTTTTTTAAAGGTTTCATGCTACCCACTATGTGTCTTCTCCCAGACATGGTATATATCGACTGAATATGTTTGGGTTAGTTTTTCTCCTTTGCTATGACTGGGTTAGAATGACTGACTCAAATTTACTTTCATGAAAGAAAACCAGTAACCACTTAGATGACTCTGGATGCCCCTAAAATTGTTAAGTCTTTGATTTCTGATTGGTCCTTAGGGTGACATTTCTACATTTTTGTTAATTTTACTGTCATTTCCTATGTTATCTTGGCTGCATGTTTTACATTAAAAGTTTTTTTTTTTTAATTTTATTTTTATATCTTTTTAAACACCAAAAACATTTCGTATTGGGGTATAGTCAATTAACAACATTGTGATAATTTCAGATGAACAGTGAAGGGACTCAGCCATACATATACATGCATTTACAACAGTTTTTATGCATATTCCCAGGCTTCTTTACTGCTATTTGTGATAAGATTGCCTGACATGTATTCTCCCTCCGTGGACACCAAACCATCCTGGAAATCCACATATTTCTTGGGTCCTTTCACTATTTTTGTTTCCAAGGATGTTTCCAAGGATTATTGGAGTTTTTACCTACACCTTAAAATCAATATGCAAAATTTGGAATTCTCCATAGTTCCCTAAACATCTCCACAAAGATTTCCTATTCTTTATTTTCTATTTAATAGGACAGTGCTTTTTTTTTTTAATGAGCACTCCAGCCTGGAAAACTTTTAGTTCTCTTTCCTCTGTCTATTATCCAAGCCTTCCAGACGTGGTGTCTGAATTGCTCAAATCTCTCTCCTCAGTTTTCACCACCAGCATCCCCAGTTTGGGCTCCTGAACTTCTTTCCTAGACTGTGGCAGTAGATCTTTAACTTTTCTCTCTTTGGCCTCTTCAGACTCCAATTGATTCTATGCAAACTGCCAAACTGCTCTTCTTATCCACTCTCTAATTATTTAAAATCCATAGGGCTCCTCTTGGTTTACCCAATAAAATTCACATGCATGCTTCATTTTTACTTTCTAGGTCTTCCATAAGCATTTAATCTCATTATTCTCATATGTATACCCTGTACTCTGAGAAACTTGAACTCTGGTGGTATTTACTAACTATACCACATATTTTTTTCAGCTATTCTTTACTTACAAAGCTCCCTGCTTCATCTTCTTACCTAAGAAAAGTAATGAAATCTAACTTTGAGGCACAATGAGACACAGGCTCTTTCATATTTTTTCATAATTCTTCCTACTCTCTTCTTCTTGAATGTTTGTAGCAATTTGCCTATATCCGATAGCATTACTTATAATTTCAGTCATGCAGTACACCAGATTTATCCAATCTTTTCCACCAGGCTCTAGGATACTTGAAGAAAGTAGCTGTGACTTATTCAGTTGTATAGTCTTAATGAGATGCACAATGCCTGGCACACTCTAGAAGCTTCATAATGTTTTTAAACTTGGAATAGATCAAAGTTAAGTGGCCCACATGGGGATAAGGTCCACGACCTTAGTCTCATTATCACTGAAGCCTGGCCACAAGAAAAATATGAAAAGTGGCAAACATTCTTGTTATATTTAAGCTTTAATTAAAGTCCATTTAATTCTCAAGACAAGTTCCAGTTTAGTGACCCTGAAGAAGAATAGAGAATGTCCTCTATTCATTAAATGAGCAGGGATAAATGCAAGTTACTCTAGGAATTTCCATTTTAAAACAGTCAATATCTGCCCAAACTAAGAACAGAGAAAAGTGCCTAAGATGGAGACATGGTAGTCATAAAGATTTTTGAAGTTAAATGCATTTGGTTAGCCAGAAATGTTACTTCCTATGTTAGACCTGCTCTAAATACTGGAAAGGATTTTTTTTTTTTTAATTAAAGCATAAGATCACTATTCTCAAAGAGCAGCTGTTCATTTCATACATATATATATGTAAGTTTATATATGAATATGCATTTATATGGACTTCTCTGGTGGCTCAGATGATAAAAGGATTTGTCTGTAATGCATGCAGAGACCCAGGTTTGATTCTTGGGTCAGGAATATCTCCTGGAAAAGGGAATGGATACCCATTACAGTATTGTTGTCTGAAGAATTCCATGAACAGAGAAGTCTAGTGAGCCACAGTCCAAGGGGTCACAAAGAGTCAGATGTGATCAGTGACTAACAGTTTCACTTTTTACATATATTTGTATATATACATGATATACATTATTCATATATAATATACAAATAAAATAAGTAAAGATAAACATACATATATAGATAGACATACATACATGTAACAGTTCAGTTCAGTTCAGTTCAGCTCAGTCACTCAGTTGTGTCTGAGTCTTTGTAACCCTGTGAACCACAGCGCGCCAGGCCTCCCTGTCCATCACCAACTCCTGGAGCCCACCCAAACCCATGTCCATCAAGTCAGTGATGCCATCCAACCATCTCATCCTCTGTCATCTCCTTCTCCTATTGCCCTCAATCTTTCCCAGCATCAGGGTCTTTTCAAATGATTCAGATCTTTGCATCAGGTGGCCAAAGTATGGGAGTTTCAGCTTCAACATCAGTCCTTCCAATGAACACCCAAGACTGATCTCCTTTAGGATGGACTGGTTGGATCTCCTTGCAGTCCAAGGGACTCGCAAGAGTCTTCTTCAACACCACAGTTCAAAAGCATCAATTCTTCAGCACTCAGCTTTCTTGAGTCCAACTCTCACATCCATACATGACCACTGGAAAAACCATAGCCCTGACTAGACAGACCTTTGTGGGCAAAGCAATGTCTCTGCTTTTTAACATGCTGTCTAGGTTGGTCATAATTTTCCTTCCAATGAGTATGTGTCTTTTAATTTCATGGCTGCAATCACCATCTGCAGTGATTTTGGAGCCCCAGAAAAATAATGTAAGCCACTGTTTCCACTGTTTCCCCATCTATTTGCTGTGAAGTGATGGGGCCAGATACCATGATCTTAGTTTTCTGAATATTGAGCTTTAAGCCAACTTTTTCATTCTCTTCTTTCACTTTCATCAAGAGGCTTTTTAGTTCTTCTTCACTTTCTGCCATAAGGGTGGTGTCATCTGCATATCTGAGGTTATTGATAGTTCTCCCAGCAATCTTGATTCCAGCTTGTGCTTCTTCCAGCCCAGCATTTCTCATGATGTACTCTGCATAGAAGTTAAATAAGCAGGGTGACAATATACAGCCTTGACGTACTCCTTTTCCTATTTGGAACCAGTCTGTTGTTCATGGACAGTTCTAACTGTTGCTTCCTGACCTGCATATGTTTCTCAAGAGGCAGGTCAGGTGGTCTGGTATGCCCATCGCTTGAAGAATTTTCCACAGTTTATTGTGATCCACATTGTCAAAGGCTTTGGCATAGTCAATAAAGCTGAAATAGATGTTTTTCTGGAACTCTCTTGCTTTCTCAATGTATACACACATGTATGCATGCATGTATAAACACATATATATGTGTGTGGATGTATTTTTTTTTATTTGCTTACTGTATAAATACTTTACAGACTGCTTGCTGTTTACTGTTTATAACATGTCAAATTTACCTCTCTGCCATTGAGCTTCTACTCTTTTATGCCTAGATTTTTCTTCAATTCCATATATGACAATATAGTTCAAGGATCAACGATGTTTTCCTCCAAAAGGCTAGATAGTAAATACTTCAGTCCAGGACTAAAATTTAGTCTAAAAGGCCACATCTGGTCTCTGTCAAAATGACTCAACTCTGCCATTGTGGTGAGAAACTCTGCCATTGTGGTGAGAAAGCAGCCATCGACAATGCCTAGATGGATAGGTGTGGGTGCATCCTTCACTGTACAAGATACAAAGCAGACTTGATTTGGTCTAAAATTTTCCTTCATTTTGATTATTTGTGGGCTCCAAAGCTTTCTCCATCTAAGGATTTTTCCACTTTTGTCTTTATCTTACTTGAGTTTCTCATTGATTTTTTTTTTAACATCTTTGGCAAAGTTATAAACTTCTTTGCTATAACACTGAAATAGGCAGAGGAGAAAGACTGGAGACTAAAAGAGCTGCAGAAAATTAGATGCTTGATTCAGGGTATTATGGCAAGAGAATTGGAACACCAAGGAAGGGTTCTATATCTCCCAAATAAAATTTTCTCTAATTCTTTCTTTGTGATCCAGGGAGACTTGGGTCAAATTCAGTTGTTTCCTAATACAAAGCAACTTTCTTACCCATTATGGATAAAAATAACCACCAATACAAAAAAGAAATTAGAAACAGGCCCAATTTAATACCGCCCAGACTCCAGTGTTAGTAGAAAAGTAAAACTCTGAATAAGAAAAGAGAAGTCAGATGACGAAGAGGTCCTGATGTGTAAGTTTCTTTTCATTTATATGAACTTGCTTCTCTCAGTTGTGTCAATCTTCCAGGATACTGATAAAGTAGGAACAGCAGTCTAAGAAGTAGACAGTCTACATTGCTCTGTACCACATAAAAACTAAGTCTAGATATCCTAGGTTAAGATTCCTGTTATAGAGGATTTTATTCCCCAGAGCTATCCTAGCTGTATGTCACATCATTAAATACTTCCTATCTCCAAAAGTTACCTGAAGCATTTGATATTTATTTAACCTTTGTGTGTATGCTTGGTCACACAGTTGCATCTGACTCTTTGTGACCCATGGACCTTAATCCTAACCCTAACCCAAGCTTTCTAGGCTCCTCTGTTCATGGAATTCTCTGGGCAAGAATATTGGAGTGGCTAACTATTCCGTTCTCAAGGAGATCTTCCTGACCCAGGAATCAAAGCCAAGTCTCCTATATTGCAGGTGAATTCTTTACCATCTGAGCTACCATAACTTTTAAACCATAGTGTTAAATATCCTCATCACAACACAATCTTTTTTTCAAAAAAATTTTTTTGTAATAAACTCCTTGTAAATTCACGTCTTTTTTATTTAGAATTTCTCCCAGGTGAAACTAACTTAGTAACATCAGGCCTTGCAGCTATGTATTTTTACTCATGTGCATGGATTTCTTTTTATTAGGTTGTCAATATTATAAGCTAAAGCTTCAAATTAAACTTTAATTTTAGTTGATTGACTTTCTTGTAGATTTGTGGTTATCTTCACTCTTATGGTTCAAGTTCTGTGTAATTTTTAGCCGATTTTGCTATTTTTTTTTCTGCCTCCACAAGGTCTTTCTTTCTCTTGAGATCCAACAACTAGCACAATTTTTCCTAAGTTTAATACTTTAAGTACTAATATTGGTATCCCTCTCCTATACATCAAACACCCCTGGTGATCAGTGTTTAGCATTTTGGAAAGAAATTAACTGCTTGCTACACTTTTTTCTCTTTATTCTTTTGCATAGAGATAGATTGCATTTTCCAGTTACTTTCTATTTGGTGTTACCATATGACAGAAGCCATTGAAATGTGGTGGAAATTATGTCCTTTCACATCTGGCCCAAAAGACTTCTCAAAACATCCTCATTCTTTTCTACCCATTAGCTAGAAATAAAGGATTCAGATGCCCTAAAAGATGGTGGAGCCGTGAGATGCAAAGAAATTAGGCCCCTCAATCACAGTGTGGAAGTCTACAGAGTGAAGTGTTCATTGGATTATTAGCTGAGCAAAAATTTGAACTGTATTATGGTCAACCATTAAGATTTCTGAGAATTTATTTGTTATAGCAACTGGTTTTATCTTAATTTATATACCACTTAACATTCCTGATGGGAAAGACTGACTGAGAGGGAAACTGGGTCTTGTTCTGACAGGTGGGGCCATGCACAGTTCAGTTCAGTTCAGTTTAGCTCCTCAGTTGTGTCTGAGTCTTTGATTCCCCATGAATTGCAGCACGCCAGGCCTCCCTGTCCATCACCAACTCCTGCAGTTCACCAAAACTCATGTCCATTGAGTCGGTGATGCCATCCAGCCATCTCATTCTATGTCATCCCCTTCTCCTCCTGCCCCCAATTCCTCCCAGTATCAGAGTCTTTTCCAGTGAGTCAATTCTTCGCATGAGGTTGCCAAAGTATTGGAGCTTAAGCATCACTCCTTCCAAAGACACCCAGGACTGATCTCCTTTAGAATGGACTGGTTGGATCTCCTTGCAGTCCAAGGGACTCTCAAGAGTCTTCTCCAACACCACAGTTCAAAAGCATGAATTCTTTGGCACTCAGCTTTCTTCACAGTCCAACTCTCACATCCATACATGACCACTGGAAACCCTATAGCCTCGACTAGACGAAACTTTGTTGGCAAAGTAATGTCTCTGCTTTTCAATATGCTATCTAGGTTGGTCATAACTTTCCTCCCAAGGAGTAAGTGTCTTAATTTCATGGCTGACATCACCATCTGCAGTGATTTTGGAGCCCCAGAAAGATAAAGTCTGACACTGTTTCCACTGTTTCCCCATCTATTTCCCATGAAGTGATGGGACTGGATGCCATGATCTTAGTTTTCTGAATGTTGAGCTTTAAGCCAACTTTTTCACTCTCCTCTTTTATTTTCATCAAGAGGCTTTTTAGTTCCTCTTCACTTTCTGCCATAAGGGTGGCGTCATCTGCATATTTGAGGTTATTGATATTTCTCCCAGCAATCTTGATTCCAGCTTGTGCTTCTTCCAGCCCAGCGTTTCTCATGATGCACTCTGCATAGAATTTAAATAAGTAGGGTGACAATATATAGCCTTGACGTACTCCTTTTCCTATTTGGAACCAGTCTGTTGTTCCATGTCCAGTTCTAACTGTCGCTTCCTGACCTGCATATAGGGTTCTCAAGAGGCAGGTCAGGTGGTCTGGTATTCCCATCTCTTTCACAATTTTCCCTCATTTACGGTGATCCACACAGTCAAAGGCTTTGGCATAGTCAATGAAGCAGAAATACATATTTTTCTGGAACTCTCTTCCTTTTTCCATGATCCAGCAGATGTTGGTAATTTGATCTCCGGTTCCTTTGCCTTTTCTAAAACCAGCTTGAACATCTGAAAGTTCATAGTTCATGTATTGCTAAAGCCTGGCTTGGAGAATTTTGAGCGTTACTTTACTAGCGTGTGAGATGAGTGCAATTGTGCAGTAGTTTGAGCATTCTTTGGCATTGCCTTTCTTTGGGATTGGAATGAAAACTGACCACTTCCAGTCCTGTGGCCACTGCTGAGTTTTCCAAATTTGCTGGCATATTGAGTGCAGCACTTTCACAGTATCATCTTCCAGGATTTGAAAAAGCTCAACTGGAATTCCATCACCTCCACTAGCTTTGTTCATAGTGATGCTTTCTAAGGCCCACTTGACTTCACATTCCAAGATGTCTGGCTCTAGGTGAGTGATCACACCATCGTGATTATCTTGGTCATGAAGATCTTTTTTGTACAGTTCTTCTGTGTATTCTTGCCACCTTTTCTTAATATCTTCTGCTTCTGTTAGGTCCATATCATCTTTGTCCTTTATCGAGCCCATCTTTGCATGAAATGTTCCCCTGGTATCTCTAATTTTCTTGAAGACATCTCTAGTCTTTCCCATTCTGTTGTTTTCCTCTGTTTCTTTGTATCAATCATTGAGGAAGGCTTTCTTATGTCTTCTTGCTATTGTTTGGAACTCTGCATTCAGATGCTTATAGCTTTCCTTTCTCCTTTGCTTTTCGCTTCTCTTATTTTCACAGCTATTTGTAAGGCCTCCCCAGACAGCCATTTTGCTTTTTTGCATTTCTTTTCTATGGGGATGGTCTTGATCCCTGTCTCCTGTACAATGTCATGAACCTCTGTCCAGAGTTCATCAGGCACTCTATCTATCAGATCTAGGCCCTTAAATCTATTTCTCACTTCCAGTGTATAATCATAAGGGATTTGATTTGGGTCATACCTGAATGGTCTAGTGGTTTTCCCTACTTTCTTCAATTTAAGTCTGAATTTGTCAATAAGGAGTTCATGATTTGAGCCACAGTCAACTCCCGGTCTTGTTTTTGCTGACTGTATAGAGCCTCTCCATTTTGGCTGCAAAGAATATAATCAATCTGATTTTGATGTTGACCATCTGGCAATGTCCAGTTGTAGAGTCTTCTCTTGTGTTGTTGGAAGAAGGTGTTTGCTTTGACCATTGTGTTCTCTTGGCAAAACTCTATTAGCCTTTGCCCTGCTTCATTCTGTACTCCAAGGCCAAATTTGCCTGTTACTCCAGGCGTTTCTTGATTTCCTACTTTTGCATTCCAGTCCCCTATAATAGCAGGAGGGCTGAAAGGAGCTACTCCAAGTTTAAGGTCAGGAGGGGTGGCTGTTAGTAGGTACCCCTTGTCCAAGGTAAGGAGGAGCAGCTGCGCTTTGATGGAGTAGCCATGAAGAGATACCCCACTTCCAAGGTAAGAGAAACCCAAGTAAGACAGTAGGATTTGTAAGAGGCACCAGAAGGCAGACACACAAACCATAATCACAGAAAACTAGTCAATCTAATCACATGGACGGCAGCCTTGTCCAAATCAATGAAACTAAGCCATGCTGTGTGGGGCCACCCAAGACGGGCAGGTCATGGTGGAGAGGTCTGACAGAATGTGGTCCACTGGAGAAGGGAATGGCAAACCACTTCAGTATTCTTGCCTTGAGAGCCCCATGAACAGTATGAAAAGGCAAAATGATAGGATACTGAAAGAGGAACTCCCCAGGTAGGTAGGTGCCCAATATGCTACTGGAGATCAGTGGAGAAATAACTCCAGAAAGACTGAAGAGATGGAGCAAAAGCGACAACAACATCCAGTTGTGGATGTCACTGGTGATGGAAGTAAAGTCTGATGCTATAAAGCGCAATATCGCATAGGTACCTGGAATGTTCAGATCAGATCAGATCAGATCAGTCACTCAGTCGTGTCCAACTCTTTGCGACCCCATAAATCGCAGCACGCCAGGCCTCCCTGTCCATCACCAACTCCCGGAGTTCACTCAGACTCACGTCCATCGAGTCAGTGATGCCATCCAGCCATCTCATCCTCTGTCGTCCCCTTCTCCTCCCACCCCCAATTCCTCCCAGCATCAGAGTCTTTTCCAATGAGTCAACTCTTCGCATGAGGAGGCCAAAGTACTGGAATTTCAGCTTTAGCATCATTCCTTCCAAAGAAATCACAGAGCTGATCTCCTTCAGAATGGACTGGTTGGATCTCCTTGCAGTCCAAGGGACTCTCAAGAGTCTTCTCCAACACCACAGTTCAAAAGCATCAATTCTTCAGTGCTCAGCCTTCTTCACAGTCCAACTCTCACATCCATACATGACCACAGGAAAAACCATAGCCTTGACTAGACGAACCTGTGTTGGCAAAGTAATGTCTCTGCTTTTGTTAGGTCCATGAATCAAGGCAAATCAGAAGAGGTCAAATTGGAGATGTCCAGTGAACATTGACATTTTAGCAATCAGTGAACTAAAATGGACTGGAATGGGTGAATTTAACTCAGATGACCATTATATCTACTACTGTGGGCAAGAATCCCTTAGAAGAAATGGAGTAGCCATCATAGTCAAAAAAAGAATCCTAAATGCAGTACTTGGATGCAATCTCAAAAACGACAGAATGATCTCAGTTCATTTCCATGGCAAACCATTCAATATCACAGTAATCCAAGTTTATGCCCCAACCAGTAACACTGAAGAAGCTGATGTTGAACTGTTCTATGAAGACCTACAAGACTTTTTAGAACTAACACCCCCCAAAAAAGATGGGGCCATGTTCAGTAAATCTTTAATTCTATTTTTTGTTGATGGGTGGGGCTGTGTTCCCTCCTTGTTACTTATCTGGGGCCAAACTATGGTGGAGATAATCAAGATAATGGTGACCTCTCTCTTTCAAAAGATTCCATGCATGTACTCCTACACTCAGTGCCCCCAACCCTTCAGCAGGCCACCTCAGACCCACACCTCCACTGGGGACTCGACACTCACAGGCAAGTCTGGGTCAGTCTCTTGTGGGGTCACTGCTCCTTTCTCCTGGGTTGTGGTGCACACAAGGTTCTGTTTGTGCCCTCCAAGTGCCTGTTTCCCCAGTCCTCTGTAAGTTCTGGTGGCTCTAAGGTGGGGTTAATGGCAACCTCCTCCAAGAGGGCTTCTGTCATACCCGGGCCTACTGCACCCATAAGTCTCTTATCCTTCTCCATCAGAGGGCATACAGACTGAAAACCACAGTCATAGGAAACTAACCAATCTGATCACATGGACCCCAGTATTGTTTACCTCTGTGAAACTATAAGCCATGCTGTGTGGGGCCACTGAGATGGGCAGGTCATGATGGAGAGTTCTGACAAAACATGGTCCACTGGAGAAGGGAATGGCAAACCACTTCAGTATTCTTGCCTTGAGAACCCCATGAACAGTATGAAAAGGCAAAAATATAGGACACAGAAAGATGAACTCCCTAGGTCTGTAGGTGCCCAATATGCTACTGGAGATCAGTGGAGAAATAACTCCAGAAAGACTGAAGAGATGGAGCAAAAGCAACAACAACATCCAGTTGTGGATGTGACTGGTGATGGAAGTAAAGTCTGATGCTATAAAGAGCAATATTGCATAGGAACCTGGAATGTTAGGTCCATGAATGAAGGCAAATTGGAACTGGTCAAACAGGAGATGTCAAGAATGAACACTGACGTTTTAGCAATCAGTGAACTAAAATGGACTGGAATGGGTGAATTTAAAGATGACCATTATATCTACTACTGTGGGAAAGAATCCCTTAGAAGAAATGGAGTAGCCATCATAGTCAAAAAAAGAATCCTAAATGCAGTACTTGGATGCAATCTCAAAAATGACAGAATGATCTCTGCTTGTTTCCAAGGCAAACCATTCAATATGACAGTAATCCAAGTTTATGCCCCAACCACTAATGCTAAAGAAGTTGAAGTTGAACAGTTCTATGAAGACCTAAAAGACCTTATAGAACTAATATCCCCCTTCCCCCCCAAAAATGTCCTTTTCATTATGGGGGACTGGAATGCAAAAGTAGGAAGTCAAGAAATACCTGGAGTAACAGACAAATTTGGCCTTGGAGTACAGAATGAAGCAGGGAAAATTGCTAACAGCGTTTTGCCAAGAGAATGCACTGGTCATAGCAAACACCCTCTTCCAACAACAGAAGAGAAGACTCTACACATGGACATCACCAGATGGTCAATACTTAAATCAGATTGATTATATTCTTTGTATCCAAAGATGGAGAAGTTCTATACAGTCAGTGAAACAAGATGGGGAGCTGACTGTGGAACAGATCATGAATTCTTTATTGCCAAATTCAGACTTAAATTGAAGGAAGTGGGGGAAACCACTAGACCATTCAGGTATGACCTAAATCAAATCCCTTATGATTTTACAGTGGAAGTGACAAATAGATTCAAGGGATTAGACCTGATAGACAATGGAGGTACATGACATTGTACAGAAGGCAGTGATCAAGACCATCTCCAAGGTAAAGAAATGAAAAAGGCAAAATGGTTATCTGAGGAGGCCTTACAAATAGCTGAGAAAAGAAGAAAAGCAAAAAGCAAAGGGGAAAAGGAAAGATGTAACCAATTGAATGGAGAGTTCCAAAGAATAGCAAGGAGAGATAAGAAAGCTTTCCTTAGTGATCAATGCAGAATAATAGAGGAAAATAATAGAATGAGAAAGACCAGAGATCTCTTCAAGAAAATTAGAGATAACAAGGGACATTTCATGCAAAAATGGGCACAATAAAGGACAGAAATAGTATGGACTTAACAAGAGCAGAAGATATTAAGAAGAGGTGGCAAGAATACACAGAAAAACTATACAAAAAAAATCTTCACAATGCAGATAATAACGATGGTGTGATCACTCACGTAGAGCCATACATCCTGGAATGTGAAATGAAGTAGGCCTTAGGAAGCATTGCTATGAAGAAAGCTAGCAAAGATGATGGAATTCTAGTTGAGCTATTTCAAATCCTAAAAGATGATGCTGTGAAAGTGCTGCACTCAATATACCAGCAAATTTGGAAAACTAGTAGTGGCCACAGGACTGTAAAACGTCAGTTTTTATTTCAATCCCAAAGAAAGGCAATGACAAAGAATGCTCAAACTACCGCACACAATTGCACTCAAATTCTCCAAGCCAGGCTTCAACAGTACATGAACCATGAACTTCCAGATGTTCAAGCTGGATTTAGAAAAGACAGAGGATATGTAGATCAAATTGCCAACATCCACTGGATCATTGAAAAAGAGAGAGAGTTCTAGAAAAACATCTACTTCTGCTTTATTGACTGTGCCTGAGTCTTTGTGTGGATGACAACAAACTGTGGAAAATTCTGAAAGAGATGGGAATACTAGACCACCTTACTTGCCTCTTGAGAAATCTGTATGCAGGTCAGGAAGCAACACTTAGAACTGGACATGAAACAACAGACTGGTTCCAAGTCAGGAAAGGAATAGGTCAAGGCTATATATTGTCACCCTGCCTATTTACCTTATATGTGGAGTACATCATGAGAAATGCTAGGCTGGATGAAGCACCTGCTGGAATCAAGGTTGCTGGGAGAAAATCAATCATCTCAGATTTACAGACGACATCACCCTTATGGGAGAAAGTGAAGAAGAACTAAAGGGCCTCTTGATGAAAGTGAAAGAGAGTGAAAAAAGTTGGCTTAAAACTCAACATTCAGAAAACTAAGATCATGGCATTCAGTCCCATTACTCATGGCAAATAGATGGGGAAGCAAAGGAAACAGTGAGAGACTTTATTTTCTTGGACTCCAAAATCACTGCAGATGGAGACAGCAGCCATGATATTAAAAGATGCTTGCTTCTTGGAAGAAAAGTTATGACCAACCTAGACAGCATTAAAAAATAGAGACATTGCATTTCCAACAAATGTCTGTCTAGTCAAAGCTATGGTTTTTCCAGTAGTCATGTATGGATGTGAGAGTTGGACTCTAAAGAAAGCTGAGCACTGAAGAACTGATGCTTTAGAACTGTGGTATTGGAGAAGACTCTTGAGAGTCCCTTGGACTGCAAGGAGATTCGGTGAGTCCATCCTAAAAGAAATGAGTCCTGAATATTCATTGGAAAGAGTGATGCTGAAGCTGAAACTCCAATACTTTGGCTACCTAATGTGAAGAACTGACTCATTGGAAAAGCCCCTGATGCTGGGAAAGATTGAAGGCAGGAGAAGGGGATGAAAGAGAATGAGATGGTTGGATGGCATCACTGACTCAATGGACATGAGTTTGAGTAAACTCTGAGAGTTGGTGATGGACAGGGAGGCCTGATGTGCTGCAGTCCATGGGGTCTCAAAGAGTTGGACACCACTCAGCGACTGAACTGAATTGAACTATACTTAACATTATTACTTATTATCTCCATGATGTTTTCTATGATTTTATTGTTTCTTCCTCTATACCCACCTTCTCTTCATAGTTGGAACCACTTGATCTCAAATGAGAGAGATTTCAAAATACAAAACAGTAAAATATTGCAATCACTTTCATCCTAGTAAATTTGACAGCAAAGTTGAACTGCAGTTATTATTTATCCTTATTCTTCATATGAAGACAATGGTACCCCCAAATTAAGTGATTTTTCAAAATTACACAACTAATGATTGAAAGACCATAAGTGAAAGACAATTATATCAGGATTCTTAAATTTTTGTCGTCTTTTCTATCATGTTTCAGAACCTCTAAAGAGACTTTAATGTTCTCGCAACTCCAACAGTCTCAACCTGCAATGAAAACCAGTCTTGTGGAGAATCACTTATGATCTGCAATTTCAGTAAGATCTTTAAGGATTAAAGAGTATAGGAGGGCCAAGAAAAACTTTTTCCTAAAGTTCATTAATATCATCCCTTGGACAAGGTCCAAGAAGTCTAGTTATGTTGTTTTCTGCATTCCAGAGGGCTTCCTGGGATTGTATCATGGGACCCAGGTCAATGAGAGCATTGTAAAACTTCTAAACTCCAAATATGGAACTTAAGAAAAAACTCCTTTGGCTTAAAAGAAGAAGTTGCTAAATATTCTCCTCAAATGTGAGAACATCATAAATCATGAGCTCCAGGGAGATGAAGTGACACTTGATACTGTGATCCACATCATCTTTATAGATAGAACAAGAGCAACACGCCTCTACTTTGTAGAATGCCTCTATGCCCTACCTAGCACCTTTATTATGAGTCTTACCATTCTCACCATCAATCTGACTTGTGATGCTCAGCAAGGAAGCTGTTGTTATGCCCTTTGAAGTAAAACAGAGAGATGTATATCACTGACTATCAGCTAAACTAATGGTAAAGCCAATCATCAAATGAAGAGTTCCAGGATTTGGGCATTTATGTTGAGTTTCTATTATGTGTCAGCTATAAATTTGATTAATATTCTTTCACATTATTGAAAGCTATGACCAACCTAGATAGCATATTGAAAAGCAGAGACATTACTTTGCCAACAAAGGTCCGTCTAGTCAAGGCTATGGTTTTTCCAGTGGTCATGTATGGATGTGAGAGTTGGACTGTGAAGAAAGCTGAGTGCTTTTGAAGTGCAAAGAATTGATGCTTTTGAACTGTGGTGTTGGAGAAGACTCTTGAGAGTCCCTTGGACTGCAAGGAGATCTAACCAGTCCATTCTAAAGGAGATCAGCCCTGGGTGTTTTTTGGAAGGAATGATGCTAAAGCTGAAACTCCAGTACTTTGGCCTCCTCATGCGAAGAGTTGACTCATTGGAAAAGACTCTGATGCTGGGAGGGATTGAGGGCAGGAGGAAAAGGGGATGACAGAAGATGAGATGGCTGGATGGCATCACCAACTCGATGGACGTGAGTCTGAGTGAACTCCGGGAGTTGGTGATGGACAGGGAGGCCTGGTGTGCTGCGATTCATGGGGTCGCAAAGAGTCAGACACGACTGAGCAACTGAACTGAACTGAACTGACATTATTTCAACCTTTTTTAAAATATTTACTGACTTTTTACTAAACACTGTTCTTTGAGGATTCTGGTATGCAGCCATGAACCAGAAGGACAGTATTCTTGTTTTCAGAGTACCTATAACAACCTTAAAGAAAATATATGTTCATCATTCTACTACACATTATGAACAAAGCTTATATGAGGTAAAACGCTTATCCAAGTCCACATTACTGAATTTAGACAAAACATTATTCAAACTCATGGTCATTTGTTGTGAAGTCAGTGATAAGTCTGTTACCCAGACAAGGTGAAAAATATAAGAAATATACAGAAGATTTAGGAAATATTTACTAATAAGTTTAATTTAATAATAAATACTTATCAAAATATTATTTAATAATAAAATATTTAATAACTGATTATAATAATTATGTATAAACAGCATGTTTATAATGTATAAATCATGTTATATGTGAAAATACTCAACAACAAATGTAAGAAAAACATTCTTGCAGTCAAATAATGAGTGCTCTAGTAGTTTTGTGTTTGAGTATAAGAAAAAGGGTGTCAGAAAGGTTTCCATGGTGAATTCAATTTTACGCAGTATGGCTACAGGTAAGTGAAGAACAGGTGTCCAGGGGAGATAAACCAACATGTTGGGAATCACAGAAGGGGAGAGACATATAGGTAGACCATACGAAGTTAAAACGTAAATAAAGTAGCTCTTTTAGAAATGTAAATATCAAGATGTGAATGGGATGTATTAGGATATGATACTGAAAGCCAAGAGGAAAGTTCATACTTTTAGGAGAGTCTTAGGAACCTATGCATTGATGTTCAAAAGTAATTTATGAAAAATATCTTTAGGAGAGAGGAAACAATATGGCAATAGAGGAAGCTCCTGAACTTCCAGCCTTTCAAAGATGCACAAAGTTTACAACTATGTATGGAACAATTCTCTTTGAAAGAAATCCAGAAATTAGCTGAGTGACTCCTACACTCTGGGTCATTAAGAAAATACCCAGACCAAAATGGGTAGGAAATTCTACCTCTGGTACAGTGCCATACAGTCAGGAGGGAATTCCTAACTTTCAGATTCTCCTATAGGAATGAAAATGAAGGATTTGGACCATACATATAGTGTCCCAACTTTTAAGGCTCTGGTACATGGAGCAGTCCCCACAAACGTCTAACACTGAAAGCCAAAATAACTTGTGTCCATGGGATCCAGAAGCCTATAGCAAACTTGAAAGACATGTGCATGTGAGCCTTCACAGCAACTGTCCCTCCAGGGCCTAGCACAGAAGAAGCAGGCAACAAATGCTAATCTTCAGATCTTTCAGTGAAAGGGGTTTGGCTGCATACTTTATAAGTTATTGCTTGAGGGTCAGACTTCTAATTTAGCATGTATCTATGTCTAACTACAATCTTCTCCAGAGCTAGAGGGAACTGATGGGCACTCTCCCTGCCTTTGTTGCTCCAGTGATAAAACCAGGTTGCCATCATCTTTCTGGGAGGGACTTGTACATATATCTGCCACCCCTGGTGGCTCAGATGTTAAAGAATCTACCTGCAATGCAGGAAACACAGGTTCTGTCCCTGGGTCTGGAAGGTTCACTGGAGAAGGAAATGGTGACACATCCTGTATTCTTGCCTGGAGAATTCCATGGACAGAGGAGCCTGGCAGGCTACAGTCCATTGGGTTCCAAAGTGTTGGACATGACTGAGTAACTAACATTGTCACTTATTTTTTCACTTTCATACCATGTATGTACATTCAAAGGATCATACATATATAAAGTACATTAAAAGGATCATATATATAAAAGAAAGGATAATATTTTCAGTAAATGTTGTGGGTAAACTGGCTATCATATAAAAAATGTTGCAGGACTTCTATCTTAAAAACATTCACAGTAATAGACTCAAAATGTATTAAAGGTTTGAATGTAAGTCCCAAACCCATAAAAACAGAAAATTATATCATCACACATCTGTTAGAATGGCTATTATCAGACAAGAGATAACAAGGGCTAGGAAGGATATGGTGAAATGGGAATCATTTTAAACTGTTGGTGGGAATACAAACTATTATAACCACTGTGGAAATCAGTGTGGAAATTCCTCAATAAATGAAAGATTGAAGTATTATATAATCCAGTAATCCCACTTCTGGGACTATTCTCAAAGAAAATGAAATAATTATCACAAAGAGATACCTGTACTCCCATGGTCACTGCAGCATTATTGCCAAGGTATGGGAACAACCTAAATGTACATCAAAAGATAAATGGATACAGAACATGTGATCTGTCTTATCTTTCTATTTCTCACATGTGTATTCCTGGCTCTTGACAAATGTTAGCAATTATTATCACTAATATTGATGAAGCCAAGGCCATGTTTTATCAAGGCTGTGTTTTATTCTTTTCATTTAAGAAAACTCACAGATCCTAAGAATCTAAGATATATGCTTCTGCTTCAACACAATGACCATCTCCCTTTGCCCAGCCTCTTCTGCCTTAGCTTCAGTGCCACCAAACTATTATGTATAAGTGACCCTGGTACAGTTCTATGATACTTCTACTTTAGCCTTGTATTCCTGTATTAATTATTGGATTTTGTCCTGTTCCCATAACCCACATCCTCCTCAGAAAACTTAATCCCCCAATAGAAGAGAGGGCATGACCTATTTGAACCCCTATAGAACTTGAGCACTGTCTCTAAGTCCTAGCCTTTCTGGCTGAATCTGTGGATTCTAACCATGACACCTGTCTGAAAGCTTTTCCTCATAGAGAAGTAGAAACTCTTGCCTACTTCTCTTTCAGCAGTTTTGCTCATTGCATGGCTCTCTTCTCCCTCATGGCCAGGGGACATCCAAATTTTTATGAAAAGGGCTGGATAAACAGTTTATGTAAATCATATAGAATCATATGGTCTCTGTCACAGCTACTCAAGTATGTCATTGTGTCATGAATGTAGCCATGGAGAATACATAAATCATGAGGATGGTGGTGCTTCAATAAAACTTTATTTACAAATTAGAAGGGATGCAGATTTGGCTGTGTGTTAGTTTCATTTTTGGACTTCTGTTTTAGGCCACCTGCAGGCTTTTCTTTTGGTTTACTTGATTCTTGTGGGATAATCCACCCAGGGCCACTAGCTGTGCCAAAGATAGGACATGTGCCATAAATAAAGAAGAAAATTTTCATTTCAGTAGTTTTCCCCCTGAATCTCAGAAACAACATTTAGGACGTATCTTGACCTTGTTTTTCTCCATTCTCCTTTAATAAGTAGATCAGGCTCCTGCTTCTAGGATAAGAATGCCTAAGCAACATAAACACAAACTGTCACTGATGGTTAGTTAGGGACACACTTTCATGAGCATGCTGCACACTTGCAAGGTTGTCTCAAGCTTGCCTTTCTATCTGGCAGCAGGTGGAGTTTCAGGTTTCTCATCACCGTAAAAATAATGTAATCCCCATTTCAGATTGGAAAAAGGCTCCTAGGAATAAACCTTGAATATGCGGCTTGTGTTTCAGGAAGAAAGAAGCAGGTCTCAACTGAGAGAATGGAATTACTGACCTCTGGGGATCTTCCTGAGAGTTAATGACAGAGCCAAGCACTGGTCCCCCTTAAATCTAGGGCTGTCCTTACACCTCTGCTTTGCCTGCTATTCTGCTGAGGGACCATGCCTTATTGCTTAATATTTTCTTTTTCTCTTATACATCCAACTATTTCTTCTGAACTGAATTCCTATTTTTAAACACAATTAAGTCTCTTCCGAGTAATACCAAACCAAAAATAAACTGACCTTTCATCTCTTCCTTTTCCCCATATCTTTTATTTCACCTTGTCTATATTAGCTGTCTCCATTTCATGCCACTTACCCCTCAGCCCTTCTAATCTGCTTTCTCACCTCATCTTTCCACTAAATCAAGTCTTGTTAGAGACCGGTGACATATGGGTTGTTGAATTGAATAAGCATTTTTCTCTCCTCAGTTTATTTGATTCTGAACAACATTTGATATCATTGACCTCTTCTGTTTCCTTAAAATACTCTACCTCCTGAGTTTCCATGACAAAACTCTTCCTGAATTTCTTATTCTTGCCACTCACTTTGCCCTGGTGAGTATTAAATTTTTTTTATCTTTACCACCTGAGTGTCATGAGGTTCTTATTTCATACTAACCACTAGTCAAATCCCAGAATATAATTGGTCATTGAAAGAAAGTCTGTAACACTGCTGTGTTAAGGAGGTGGTAGGTAGTAGTCCTTGGGCCCTTATTTCTTCTTGCTTTGCAGTTTTTAACAGTAGCATCTTACTTTTTAAATTCTGAATCCGTGGCCTTTTTTCAGTAATAGAAAATGATGATATCAGTGGAGCCCAATGGGAATTTTACATTGACTTAATCTTTACCTGAGTCTTCCCTCACCTAAAGTTTCAATCTCACTCAGTTCATCTGTTTCTCTGATCTTTGATACATTTGTTGGGACTAGTTCCAAGTAGCTCCCTTCCCCCTATCTTGACATTAGGACCCTTAACTGACAATTGAAGAATAGTTTTAAGTTAAAAGGTTTTCATGATAACATGTCATGCTAATGGCTCTAATGGATTCACATGCTCAGATAACAGTTTCCATGAAAGACTAGGGCTTTTATTAAACTTTTAATATTGTAAGCAAAGGGGCCCAAGGCTTTGGGCTGTGGGAATATAGGCTGTGGGAGGTCTGTTTGTGATGGTATTGGGGCTAAGTAGGATATGCCAACATAAAGAAACCTAGATACAAGGTATGAAATTATGCTTAAAATAATTGAAGTAATTCCCAGAGAAGGAAGCAGAGTTAAGCTACCAAATATTTTGACTCCATTATGTTTGCATAAGACACTTAACTTACTCTGAGAGTCATTAATTCAATCTTAACCCTAGAAACTATTCACAGTTTTTCACTAGATGCAATTTTGGCCTTCATTTGAGAGTAATTGGTTGTCTGATAATTTCATGTCTTTGGGTCTCTGCTGTATTGTCTGGAAACCATCTCATGGATCAAGAGTTATGAAACAGAAAAGACAAACAACTAGACGGCTTCAATGAGACTCATAACAGTGCTCCAACCGGATGGTGGTATTTAAGATAGATGGCAAATGCCAATTCTGAGGCACTTCTCTAAGTGTTTTGTGTCTCCCATTAGAGAAATAATGCAGCCAACATCCAATTTGCAAGTTTAAAATTGCAAATCCAACTCTTGGGAGAAAATTGGGTGAATCACAAGAGACTATTGCTTAAGTTTCAAATGAGTAAATATATTGGCTGTGTGGGTATTATTCAACGCTTAGAGCCACAAAATACATTTTTCTATCATTTTATTTGCAGAAGAATAGTACAATTATTTTCAGAATAATTAACTCCTCAGTTTAGTGACAATTATGTTCCATTATAATAATTAAAATCACACCCTGCTATTTGGATGAACTCAATAGAATAATGATTTCTTAGGGGAAGATTTAATCAGATCATTATTTTTCTCCAGAATTAAAAATATCTGTAAATTATTTTCATTCATTGTAGCACTGTTTCATTTTGAATTTTTTTGCTCTCCTATGGAAACAAATATCATAAAATGGAAGTCTTAACCCACCCTTGAACCATCTGTGCGTCATAATAGTTATTGGAGGTATACTGCAACTTGGCAAAATACATAGCTCATGGCTGGGCATAACAGCAGAGCTACAGATGGTGGGAGTACCTGAAATCAGGTGGGTGGAAGCAGGCGGTGAGCAGAATAGTGGTGTTTCAGGAGATTGATCTCTTGAAAGGAGAGGTCTAGTAAATTAGTGGGAGAATGTTAAGAAGAATCAAAAGCCCTCCTTAGGATGAAGTTGAGGAGAGCTTGGAAGAGTACTAGGTCCCCAGGCAAAAGGGCTGGAGTTCAGGAAACCACTCTTGCTTTAAGGATGAACTGAAATATAAAGCTGAAAACCAAGGGAAAATGTGTTAGATCAGTAAGGTAGGGACTGGGGAAGAAATAAGGCTTTTTGGACATTGTGATGTTCTAGTTCACCCTGAAGTGTCTTTGATACTGGAATCAAAGCTGTGAGATAATTAAGCCTACTTGAGCAATTGGTAGTCTATTGGTAGTTACCACTAAAGCTGCATTCTTTCCTCTTAGCTTGAGTTACCTTGTATACTGGATGCAGAGGGCAGGGAATGACCATTTGGATTAAGTAAGAGAGGGGCTGGGCATCTTGACAAGAAAAACCTAAATCTGGGACATCAAGGCAAAAGAGTGATAAACAATAAAACTAAGAGCACTCTCATTAAATTATACTAAGTTGCTCTATGTCCCCCTTTACATGACACTGTGAATGTGACTGACTTGGGAGTAAAAGATAGTTTCTCACCAATGGTCAGAGCCTACTAGACTGGAAAAAAGTCTGCTGATGCAGAAACCAAGACCCTAACAATGTCTGCCATATTTGTTGAATGAAAATGAATAAATGAATAAAACAACAGCAAATGAATTCTGTCACTTACAGAGCTCTCAGGCTCTCTGGACATGGGAGCAGCGTCAGAGGTCATGATTCATTGACTGATTGTTTCTTATTTTCTAATCTTTTACCATTTTCATCCTGTTGATGTAAATGCATATCTTATAAAATTTAAACTTTAGAGCAATAGCAGGAGCAGGGAAATATTATGAATTCTGGGAGAGAATAGCTTCTCTCAAAACAATAAAACAAAAACAGAACATGAAAAATCTTCTAAGGAGAACTAGAGTTTACCTGGGGGCTGGAGTAAGACAGGAGCCACTGTAAGAATTCCTAATTAAAGGATGAAAAGATGGATATCTAGCCTTCTTAAAGAGACCTGGGTACATTTGACATGATTCTTCCACTCTGCCTTGTGGGTATGATGAATTCTCTCTTAACAAGGGTACTCAATAAGACTGCAGGCTAGGAAAAACGAAGTTCTTGATATTCTTATTTTTAGAAAAAGCTATAAAACCTGCTGGTGGCTCAGTACTAGAATGAGATGATGAAGGATTTTTCTGTTATTTTAACAGTGTAAGTAGAGTTAGCATTGGCAGTGTATAAAAAGGTACACCCCATGAGATAAATAGTTCTAACAACATAGATCAGAATTTCCTTTACTCAGTGGGACTGAGTCTTACAAATGTGGAGTGCAGGTAAGATCCTTTAAGGACACAGTGGGAAGTTATCTGCTGGTTCTTCAGAATTAGTACCTTCTATGTCTTACTTTTCACTTCACCCATAAAACCAACTCATGTGTATCAGAAAACATTTTTCTTTTAGTCATTCATGCTGTATCCTTTTGCTTGGACTCAGCTCTTCCAATTCTTCCCACCATACTGGTTCTGGATATTTATTTTTTCACTTGATCACTGTATCTGTATTAGGATCCTTCTCTTGGAGGATCTGACTTTTGGCCTAACTCTAACTCTGGGGTCTTTGGTTTTCTAAATATCACTGATACCTTGCTCCCCAATTGTTATATTGATCTTGTGAAACTTATTCTAGAATTATATCTTTTCCATTTGATAGCATCTTACAGATTGATATTACACTTAATCATAGCTTCTTGAAGCTAGAAAACTTGATTTTTTTCACCATAGTATTCTTGGTCCCTGACACAGTGGTTGGTAGTCAGTACATGCTGGTTGAATGAATGAATGACAAGTTCACATCTTCCTCATACTTTGAGCTCTGAGAGTTTATAAAAGGTTGTTTTTATAAAATGAAAGCTGGAATAGTTTTTTAATAGTTCTGCATCTACTTCACATCATTATCTTGGAGTTGTGGACTTACTTTCTGCCCTTGAGTATCTCCCAGCCTGGTGGAAAAGCCAGATATATCAATAGTATCTATGAAAGGCCATGATAAAGATGTATATAGAGTTCCGTGGAAAGGTGGAGGAACAACTATGTAATCTTTTAGGAATAAGAAAAGGAAATGGCACCTAATGTGATCTTTAAATATAGAAGAATAAGTAAGCAGATGAAGAGGATTTGGGTAGGGAAAGATATTGTAATAAGTCCTTGCTAGCAAGATAATAAAAGGCAAGATATAGATGTATAATATAAGACAACTACTTGCAATTTAAATGTTACAGGATCATAAAGTTCCAGGCAGAGAAAGACCTGTTTGAGACTGGAGAGGTAGAAGGGACCAGATCATGTAGGGATTTATATTTTCATGAGGATCTTAAGTGTTGTTCTGTGGGTAGTGGGGAATGCCATAGATAATTTGCAATCTAGAAAACTCTGGGAGATAAATAAAGGATTGATTTGAGGTAGGAGAATCTCAAAGCAGGGAAACCAGTTAGAAAAATTTAGCATTATTCTACTGGAGAGAACATGAAAAAGGCAAAAAATAAATGTGAAAATTAAGTATCTAAATTTTGTGCTTGAATGGCAAGAGGTCTGAAAGTTATACTGGAGTCAAGAATAATTTCCAGTTTACTAATTAGACTGAACAGCTGGATGGTAGTGACACTAATTGAAAAAGAGACTGCAATAGAGGCAAAGTGTGGAATTCTGCTCTCAGTCAGGTCTCTGCAGAACATTCACATGAGTATCCCTGCTGTTGAAGGGACTGAATGAATTTGAAGTTAGAGGAGAAAGGGCTGGCACTGTCAATTTGGAAAAGATTAGCATATAAACAGTTAAAATCATGAGAATGGATGAGCTCAACCAGGGAGAATATCTGTAGAAGAACACAGAACTGTGCACAGAATTAGAATGAATAGCTGAATTTAAGTGGTGTGAGATAAAGAAAAGCTTGTATCTTTATCCAGTAAATATTCGACTTTCCTTAGGTAACATTTCTCCATTTTCAATTTCCTCTCACCTTAGCTCTAACCCACTGCAATCTGGATTCTGCCTCTCCATACACTTTTTGATTTTGTTTTTAATGTTGCTTTTCATTCAGAGATAATTATAGATTCACATGTACTTAAATGAAATAGTACAAGGATCCCAAGTGGCCTTTACAGCTTTCCCTTAATGGTAAAAACTTGTGAACTATTATCACTACCAAGACATTGGCATTGATACAGTCAAGATAAAGAACATTTCCTTTATTAGAAGGATTTGTCATGTTATCCTTTTGTAGCCAAATCTTCTTCAGCTCTAAACCCTTCCTTAAACCCCTGACAAGCACCACCTTTTTCTTTTTTTTTTTTATTATAATTTTGTGATTTCAAGAATGTTATGGAAGTAGAATCATACAATATATAACCTTTTGGGACTAACTTGTTTCACACATCATGATATTAGAGAGATTCATCCAGGTTGTTACAGTTATCAATATTTCATTTCTTTTTTTTATTGCAGAGTAGTGTTTCATGGTATAGATGTATTACAGTTCATTTACCAATTCACCCTCTTTATTTTTAAGATATTTTTTATGTGGACCACTTTAAGTCTTTATTGAATTTGTTACAATATTGTTTCTATTTTATGTTTTGGTTTTATAGCCCTGAGGCATGTGGGATCTTAGCTCTCTAACAACACCCCTGAATTTGAAGGTAAAGTCTTAACCACTGGATGGCCAGGGAAGCCCCTCATTCACTTTTTGAGGAGCTTTTGTTATTGTTGCTGAATAAAACTGTTGTTAGGAATAAAACTCCTACAAACATTTGTATACAACTTTTTTGTGTGAACATAGGTTTTCATTTATCTAAGATAAATGACCAGAAGTGTGATTGCTGTGTCCTGTGATAAGAGACTGCCACAGTATTTTTGAGAGTGTACAATTTACATTCCACTCAGTAAATTGTGTGTGATCTAGTTAGAAAAGTACTGCCCATTCTAATTAATCCACATGACCTGATTAAAATGCATACTTTCTAGATTCCTCAGCCTTTTGTTCTCTCTTCCTTGTAAAAAAAAAAAAATCTTCAATTTTAACCTATCTCCATTAAAAATGCTGTAGTCCCTTAGTGATGTCTGACTCTTTGTGACCCTATGGACTGTAGTCCACCAGGTTCCTCTATCCATGGACTTCTCTGGGCAAGAATACTGGAGGGGGTAGCCATTCTCTTCTCCAGGGGATCTTCTCCTGGATCTCCAGCATTCCAGACAGGTTCTTTACCATCTGAGCTGGTGGCCTGGAGAATTACAAGGACAGACAGCCTGGTGGGCTACAGTCCATAGGGCTACAGAGTCAAGACACAACTGAGCAACTAACACTTTCTTTCACTTTCCCATTAAAAGAGAAGAGACACCAAAAATAGAATTATCTGGATATGGTCTTGACAAGCAAAGCATAGAACAAGAATATCATCATCCTTATTGTAGCTATTTTATCTATACGTTCAGTCATAGATGTTTTTAGCTTTTCTGATGTTCACAATCACAATTAACCTATATTTATTTTGCTGTGAAATCTATTCTTAAACTATTGCTTTATATATATATATATATGTATATTTATTTCAAGATTCATTTTTTTCTGATTTGTACTTCAGCAGTTGATTTTGAAATTCCAGAGTGGGATATTTTAAACAAAAATGTAACATGCAGACCAATTTAAAATCATAAGACACAGTTAGACTTTGTATAGGAGTATACAACCTCCACATGCATTGGAGCAATAAGCTATAAAATTATTGACACAAATTTCTATTATAGTATGCCTATTTTATTCCAAGTTCTACATCTTGGGGGGGGGGTCTCTGCATAAATTGAAGACCAATGATGTATTGTTTCCCTGACTGTTGTATTTTTTATGCCCCTTGTGTAACTACTGGTCAAGTAAATCAATAAGCACAGAATACATTAACTACTGTATAACAAATATGAATCTTGTAGCTATATGTGTAAAATCATTGAGGCTTCTCATGTAATCAGTTAATCCCATTAGCTGTCTAAGACTGTACAGATGCTTTAACTCAGGAATATATTGGAGTTAAAAAAAAGTCTTTTCACTGAGTGTTCAGAAATACTTATTCACAGTGCTGTTCTTTTTCAAATAAGATGCAAAAATAGTTGTCTCACAAATGTAGTTAAATATTAACATAAAAAAGAGGGAAGGTGGTGCTTGGAAATAAATTTTGAGAGTGATCTACAGAAATTTCCATTTCTGGCTATGATAGAGTTACTAGAATAGAATTTTCCCACTTATTGGAAACAAGTGAAAGGCTGGACAAATAAATGAAACAAATGAAGCTCACTTTGAATGGACAGGCAACTCAGTACCTTGATCCTTGAGAGAAGGCGAAAAAAAGAGGTGAGGTCTGGATTTATACCTGGAGGCTTTTCCTCAAATTTGTGCAGAGAGAAGTGACCCAAATGGAACATAGTGATCTTGCTGAATTGAGGAGTAAAAGATCCAAGTTTGGGGAGACTGAAGAAACTAGACCCTGTAGAGCAGAGCATTGGAGAAGAGGATGGTAAAGAGAAAGAGCTCTAGAAATATGCAGAGAGTTCACACTGACTCTTTGGTGAATAACATAAAAAATTTGGATAATATGTGTCATGAGTAATTCTAGACTATAAGAATGCTAATTTTTTCCACATAGAAGGAAATATTTGTCAAAGGAATCTCAGATCACCCCCCACAGAAGAAAGAAAACCAAACATGGTACAAATGTGAGTAATTATAGATTTTTTTTCTATCATTTAATAAGGTAGTACAATATAACTGACTTTGTAAAACAAAATAATAATGTATTGAGAAGTTTATATTATATGGACAAGTATGACAATAGGACTAAGTATGGATGAAATGAAAATATACTTAATGAACTTCTTAGACTTTATGGGAAGTGAAATTATATTCATGGTAGACTGTAATAAATTAGAGGTTTATTTTGTAAACCCAGAGAAACACATATACACAAAAAAATATAATGAAAAAGAAATTCAAAAGCAACACTATGATCTTACAGTTCTATAGGTCAGAAGCCCAGGTGGCTCACTAATTTTCTATAAAAAGCTTAATCAAGCTTTTTGGCAGGATTGTGTTCTTTTCTGGAGGATCAGAGGATGAATTCACTTGCAAGTGCATTTAAATTTCTGGAAGAATTCAGTCCTATGGATTTGTATATATCTACATACTTAATATCTATCATCCATTTTTCATTCTGTCTATGTATATCTACCTATCTATCCATCCATCCATCCAATCTATTGATTCTGGTTCTCTGAGGGATCATTTCTCTGAGGGATCATTATATTTTATATTTTCAGCATGTCTCAGTTCAACTAAATCTTCTGTTCCTTAGTTATACCAGCTGCATTTTAAATGCTCATTAGTTACAGGTGGCTAGTGGCTATCATGATGGTCTAGAGCTAGTGTTGGCAAACTGTTTTCCGTATAGGGCCAGATAGTACATATTTTAGGCTTACTAGTTTGCATGATTTCTGTTGTAATTACTCAACCCTACTAGTGTAGGCAGGAAACAGCCACAGACAATATGTACAAATAGGTATGGCTGTGTTTCAATAAAACTTTATTTACCAAATCAGGCAGCAAACCAGATTTGTCCATCCAGGTACAGGTGTCATTTACCTTCCCATGCTCTAAAGGAATCGAAGCAATTTTCTGTCTCTAGTATGCTATGATTAAAGAGAGCTTTTGCATTTCATTAAATGCTTCCTAGAAAAGTATCCTTTCAAATACCAAGGCAATTTTATTGACTATCTTTTTCTTAAATATCAAAGAGATCAAAAGTTTACAAAGACTAAAGAAGTTCAGTTTTATATTAATAATTTGGAATACTTAAAATATTAATGTGGTCATGATATTTAGAAAAAAATTAGAACATTTTAGTATATTTTCCTTCATTTTCAGAGAATTTTCTATGAAGAATATTTACACAGTATCATGTCTGTTTTCTTATTGCTTTAGTCAAAGCATATAACAAATGCATAGCTTCATAGATTCATAAATGGTTCTAAATGAAAGGATGGAAGAAGCGCAGGTATAAGTTCCTATGGACTTTGAAATCTTCATATAATCTGTAAGCATGTACTGCTTCGCATTCGGACTTGAAGACAAATTTTGACATTTTTGTTATGCTCCCAGTGAAGGTATAGATGGGCATATGTAGGTATTGGAGTTTGTTCTAGTTGTATCAGCTCCTGTGTCAGAAAATTAGTAACCAGAATATTCTGTCCTAATGTTTTAAGGTCAACCTAACTTTTGAAATTTTAGGCAGAAATTGTGCCCAATGTCAGTTGGGAAATGATGTGCCAAATGAGAGAAGTCCAAATGATTTTTTATCTTCAGAGCCACTGTGAACTCTGCAATGTGCAGTGAGAATTTGCTTTGGGATGACTTCCAGGCATTAACCTTGGCAAAATCAGGCAGTGTTTAGACAAAACTGTTACCAGGATTATTTTGTCTGAATGGATGGTTAGGTCAAGTAATTAACTAATTAATTAGACATTCAGTCAATCTTTAAGTCATTTAATTAATTAACTTGATACTTAAAATGTGAGACATATTTGCTCCTAAGGGTAAGACATGGTCATAAAATGTAGTTACTGCCTTCTAAGAGCTGTTATTCTCTTACTCCTCGGCCCTCTCTCTCTCTCCCGTTCTTTCTTTCCTCCTTCCTTCCTTCCCTTCAAATGTTCTGAACAGTGTTTGTGTATGTGTATGTGTGTTTTAATACAAGATATGATTAAGGTTCGCACCACTGTCTTTTGTGATTATGTTAAGGACCCTACATTTTGGGTCCTTCTTCAGTCTTGGGTCCTACGAGTTTGTGATAGATTTCTTGCATTCTTTCCTCTAGATCTGAGGCACTTTTCATATTCTTACATTTTCATATCCTTGGTAATGTAAATATTTTGATCTTTCTTCCAATTCTCTCAAAACTTATGTGAAACATTTCTAACCATTCTGGCTTTTCTTTTCCCACCTTGTCTTATTGCTGATCATCTAAAATATGTCTGTTTAAAGTTTTAACACAATTTGGGATATACACAAGTCTCCCACTGTGTGAAATTATAAACTCTGACTGATAGTTAGGACCTGCTAAGCCATAATTTTCACTGAGCCTATAGCCCCATTTTTGATAGAGACTTAAACTTTATGTTATAAAGAGTATTTTTTATCCTATGTTGCCAGTGGGACGCTGAGCAAGATGAAGTTACTATGTTACTAGTCCTGAGATTCAGTATCCAAAATATTATTTCTTCACCTCATCATCCATTCCTAACACTTTTGAGAAACTTCCTTTGATTAATTTCTTTGTGTATAACTGTTTTCTGTGATAATGCTGCCTCTCATGTTTAAACAAATCATCTTTCCTGTAAAGAAGCTGTGGATCCCTCATTTCTCTGATCTCACCCCTGAATTCACTTACAGTTGAGGTGATAGTGTCTGTACAAGTGGACAGCCTCCCGTCAAGCCCTGTGTCTCTTTGAGGGCTTTGCTTTAGAGCTGTGAATGAATGACAGTCAATAACCATGGTTTTCCAGGAAGACAGAAATCTCACACTTTCAGAAGTGACTGTCAACAGATGATCAGTCTGTTCAGTTCAGTTCAGTCACTCAGTCATGTCCAGCTCTTTGCAACCCCATGGACTGCAGCACGCCAGGCCTCCCTGTCCATCACCAACTCCTGGAATTTACTCAGATTCATATCCATTGAGTTGGTGATGCCATCTAGCCAGCTTGTCCCCTTCTCCTCCTGCTTCAATCTTTCCCATCATCAGGGTCTTTTCTGATGAGTCAGTTTTTTGCATCAGGTGGCCAAAGATTTGAGTTTCAGCTTCAGCATCAGTCCTTCCAATGAATATTCAGGACTGAACTTCCTTTAGGATGGACTGGTTGGATCTCCTTGCAGTCCAAGGGACTCTTAAGAGTCTTCTCCAACATCACAGTTCAACATATGATAGACTGGAGTTAATAGATAAATGCTCTGCTGCTGCTGCTGCTAAGTTGCTTCAGTCGTGTCCGACTCTATGCAACCCCGTAGACGGCAGCCCACCAGACTCCCCCATCCCTGGGATTCTCCAGGCAAGAACACTGGAGTGGGTTGCCATTTCCTTCTCCAATGCATGAAAGTGAAAAGTGAAAGTGAAGTTGCTCAGTTGTGTCCGACTCTTAGCGACCCCATGGACTGCAGCCCACCAGGCTCCTCCATCCATGGGATTTTCCAGGCAAGAGTACTGGAGTGGGGTGCCATTGCTTTCTCCAGATAAATGCCCTAGATTCCAATAACTCATATGAAGATATCAAAACACATTCTACAGACTCCTGCTGCTGCTAAGTCGCTTCAGTTGTGTCCGACTCCTAGGAGGGGCCCATTAGGAATGAGCCTTCATTGTCCACAATGGGGACTTGTTCAATAGCCCATCCACTATTGAATACACTACTGATTTTTTTCCTTCCTTGGTTCATTTTCTCTACTCCCTTACTTGTGCTTCCTGAGATTACATCCCAAATAAACCACCTAACATCCAAGACAATTTATCAGGTTAGGTTTGGGAAGAATTCTACCTAAGACCTTTTCTTTAATAGCACAGAAGAACACATGTGTCCCTGACACTGTACACTCTCTGACTACAGGGCTGAATGAGTCATCCAGGAGAGCACCTGACTAAGATTCAGCTACTGTTTACTTGTCTTTTCCCATCTCTCACTGTACAAGGCACTGTACAAGGTACATACAGAGGGAGATTTCTCTTCAGTTTTCTGAGGCAAGGTTGAAATTACCTAATGACATGATTATTTGCATTGGGTAAAATACATATTTTATCTCATTGATTCTTCACAACACCTTGCAAGGTCAGCATATTTATCCCCATTTACAGATGGAAATAATGAGAGTTGGATTAGAGGACTATAAAAGCCCAAGTATGACATACACTACAAAAGACCGTGTCAGTAAGAAAAGAATCTTTAAAGTTAAACTTCAAAGTCAATGGATGCTTCTAGATACCATTCAGGGTATGAAGTGGTTACTTAGAAACTGAAAGTCCTAGGGAACACTTCATTTTTATTAGTATGACCACTTTATGTGCTTCCCTAGTGGCTCAGACAGTAAAGAATCTGCCTGTAATGCAGGAGATCTGGGTTAGATCCTCAGGTAGGGAAGATCCCCTGGAGAAGGGAATGGCAACCCACTCCAGTATTCTTGCCTAGAGAATTCCATAGACAGAGGAGGCTAGCAGGCTAAGGTCCATGGGGTCACAAAGAATCAGACACAAGTTAGCAACTAAACAACAGATATACTATTGAAACATGAAATTAATCTTTTTTTCTATCACCCACTCTCTCACTCATGACCACTTTATGTCATCCCATCATAAGGAAAAGCAAAACATCTTTTTCCCTGAAGTTCAATAAGGTAGTGATCATACAACCTCCCTCATCTTCAATCTTAAAAAAACAAGAGGTGGAGGGAAAGGAAGAAAGACCCTGAGGTAGATGTAAGTAGCCATGTTTCAAGCACCAAAAGTAGGCTCACTTCCAACTATGAACAACTCTTCACTCAGAATATTACTTCTATCTTTAAGATATTTTACCAGTTTTGTCTTCTGCTTCAGATCTTCACTGTTTTCCCTGGCTTTTGAAATTATCTTAAACATATTCCCTCCTACCTGTCAGGACTTTTCTTGTTATCATTTGGTCTCAACACATCTTGTTTTTAAAGTGAGACCAATTCTCTCACCATCACTTTTTTTCTGCTCATTCAATGCCTGTATCCTTTCATTCAAATTCTACCCAACTTCCTGCTCCTGCAGTCATTCATCTTGCTCTGCTCCCAAAGAACCCACTACCCCATCCTCCTGGGACCATCTTCCTTACCTAAACTGTTGCCAACATGTATTGGTTTTCAATCCATAATAGAAAAGAATAGGTTTTCCAAGCCCTTATCTGCTCACTCACTATAGTGTAATTGCACAGTACAGGCAAAGCAATAAGGAGAAACTCCAAAGTGGAGAGACAACCTGCTATAATTCTGGGACTTTGTTTCTTCAACCAGGAGATCATTTATCAACTCTGTTTATTGTTTTAGGCCTTAAATGAAGGAGAGAAACAGAAGGAAATTCCTTTGAAGGCCCCAATTTCAAACATATTTTCAGTCACAGAATAGATGAGAACTCACCTTCAAAGTGTATAATACTCATTCTTCACCAGCATTGTGGAAAAATCACCTATATATGTCTAGGATTAGGTTTTAGATCTTCCCTTGAGAGGGATTCTATGGAAGAACTTTGAGGCTTTATGAAATAAAGAATGTTGTGATTGTTTTATCAGCACTTGAGGCCAAAGAAAAGATTAAGCATTTTGTGTGGTTGGAATGCAAATAAGGGAACTTTCCCTGGAACTGTTCAGGTTGTGAATCTGGTCCAGTTTTAAGAGAGCTTCTGAAGCATCTCCAATGAGCTGATCTAGAGAGTTGTCTTGAAATAAGTTGGAAGCAGTTCAGAGTTTTGGTTCAGAAGCAGTTCAGAGCTCTGTCGGGAAGAGAGAAAGAGAATCAGCCATTGAGCTGAGCAGATTATTGGATCAGGCATTTGGAAAGGAGCTAAGGGTGGAGCAAGACAGAAAAAAGGGCTGCTTCTTAAAAGAAGGAGCAGAAGTGCTCCGTCTTTTTTTGCAGCAGGGCCAAAGATGCTCTTTCTGCCAGGGCTACTGGATAAATGCTTGCTTCTTTGCTTATGGGAAGTGAAAGTGAAGTCGCTCAGTCATGTCTGACTCTTTGCGACCCCATGGATGGTAGCCTACCAGGCTCCGCAATCCATGGGATTTTCCAGGCAAGATTACTGGAGTGGGCTGCCCTTTCCTTGTCCAGGGGATCTTCTCAACCCAGGGATCGAACCTGGGTCTCCTGCATTGCAGACAGACGCTTTATCGTCTGAGCCACTAGGGAAGCCGCTTGCTTATGGAAGGATTGCCATTACTAAGGTTATCTTGGGTATTGCAAACAAAACCATACACAACTGTGCTCCTCATAGCTCATGAAAGGCCTGAGGGTAAGCTACATGGTTGGTAAGGAACATGATTACCAGATGAAAGCCAAGAACTGTCAAATGAGGAACAGGCTGAAAAATGACAAAACAAGACTTCACTCTGTAAAGGTAAAGATTACAGGAGAATGGCCAGCCAAAGAACGAATTATAATTTGCAACTAACGTGTCCCAGGCAGGGTTTGTCAGATGCTGGGACAAACATGGTGAGTTGGTCAGACCATGAGATCCTGCTGTCCCAGGGATTCGTGTTCAAAGAATACCTGAGTAGGAAAGGATTAAGAGGTTACTTAGTCTAGAGGCAAAACCCAACAAGAAGACTGAAGATATGCACTGTTTGTTTCTAAAACTTGAATGTGAATGCTAAGTGCCTTTACACTAGGCATGCATAACATAGTTGCCCTTGTTCTAAGCCCTTCTTGTGTTCTTGAGCCTTTGAGCTTCCCAAAATGCTTTCTTGGCACTGAAAGCATTTGAGTTTGCAACTCCTGCACATCTCCTCATTTTACAGATGGGAAAACTAAGGATGAGAGAGATGAAAGGATTTACCTTTGTTTTCACTGCTGAATGGGAACAGAGGCAAGACTAGGACCTGGGCTTCCTTACTCTCATCTAACTCACTCACACCAGAGCTGGTAGCTTTCTGTGTAATCACAGACAGTGAGTCAAGTTCCCAGTATCTCTCTTGGGTTATTCAGATTATCAGTTTCAGAACAGTACATGATCACTATCTTTTGCTTTAGCCACTCAGTGCCCCTCCTATCCCTTCTGTTGCTTTTTTGTTTTCCTTTTCCGGGATAAGTAAGACAATGAAGCAATCTCAGACAGGCTTTAGAATGTTTGGAGCAAACTGAGATGGACTGCTCCAAAAATCAGTTACTGTTTCAGCTCCACTGAAGAGCAGCAACATGATAGTGACAGCTGTTCAAATCTGTTCCTTCTCCTCACCCCTGCACTAAATTCCTCATCCTAGCCTCTTTTCTACTCTGTAGGCTCAGGTCCCACCAGCTTTTCAGCTTTAACGTTTGGATAATCACCCTGATGTAGACTAGGGATTGCAGCCACCCTTCCTCCTCACAGCATCACCCAGAAGCCTTCAGTACGTAACGATTTTCAGTTGCAACTGACCGGGATGAGAGTATCGTTTTAATTGTTATTGAATAACTGTAAATTAAGCAGGGCAACAGAGAAGACAGGAGGCAATGGGGATGGGAATTGTACTTCTGTTCAGTGGCATAAATTTAGGACTACTGCAATTGTACTGTGACTCCAAACACCAAGAATTTATGATTTCTTTTTTATATATACTGGGACAACTTCTAGAGTCGATTGCATTTTCTTTCTAATAGTAGGTTTAGTTTGTTCTCTATAGAAAAATGGCAGGGCAATAAAAGAGGTCCTTGCTTTACAGCACAATAATATTTTAGATAAGACTCAGTCCTGAGATTTAATTGCTTTTATGCTGGTAGAGAGCAACAGCCAAGCAGAGGGAAGACATAGAGTGGTTGCATCACAGCCTCCAGCCAACTTGCTCAGAGTCTGAGAAACAAAGGAGGGAGGAAACTAACACTTTAGGTACTAGAAAAATCCACAGGCTTTTCACCCATTCATTGTCAGCCAAGTGCCCATTGTTGGGCAAGGTTCTTTCGGATACTAAGTAAAATGAGAACAAAACAGGAAAACAAACAAACAAACAACCCTGGTCTTGCATTGTATGTAATTTAGTTTGAAAAGCAGAAAAGATGTCTAGAATCAAAGACTAGGTTGTGTGGTTCAACCAAATTGATGATTCTGAAGAAGGGAAAGGAGGTATGAGTTAAAGAAATCTAGGAATTTCTTATAAAAGTCGGGTACAGAGAGAAGATGTGAGCAGATGGAAAGGAGCAGGGAAGGGGCAGGTCTCATAAGGTGAGGCGGGTGTGATACAGGTGAGGCTGAAAGGATGGAAGGAACATTGAAGGGACTCACTAGTCTGAAGCAAGGGTCTGTGTCACAATGTTGCTGATAGATGGCTATAAAAGGCAGTCACTCAAAGAGCAGCTAAAGGCTTTCTGCAGGTCCTCAGCCTGATTTATCAACAAAAAAAATAGCCCCCTTTCAGGGACACAAAATAGGTCTTGTTATCTGGCTGAAGAAGAGAGCTAGTGAGGTGGAATATTGACACTTGGCCACCAATCTGTGCTTTAATCTGCTTGATGACCTCTGAAGTCATCTATCCAGGTGCAAAGCCTTTCCTTTAACCATGAGAAATGTGGTTTGAAATGCCAAGGGGCTTGACAGAGGAGACATAGAGATGAACAGTCAGTGAATGTGACTGATGGCCAAGGCTTTTCTGAGAAGACAGAAAAAAGACATGATGAGTGGAGAGGGAAAGAGGGTGGAGGTGGCAGAGAAAGTGGTACTTTTGCTGATGGGGTGGTAAACAGTAGGAAAAGACATCCAGAGAGAGGCCTCCTGGTGTGCTAGGAAGAACAAGGGTCTGAGGTTCTGATTGATCTGAGTTTAAATCCTGTCAACTTCTGGGGATCAGCAAGTTCCCAGCTTTCCAATAAAGATGGCAAAATTCATGCTAAATTGGAGAATTAGAGAGCATGTAAGTAAAGCATCTGGCACAATGCCTGGCTCCAATAGGCACTGAATAAATGGTAGTAGTTATTAATTTAAAGAAAAATACAGGAACATCACAAAGGAGCTTAACCAGCTTGACAATGTTGACAGCTTTAGTGCTGATGAAAGAGGAGCTGAGGCTCAGTTGTGAAATTATTGAAAGTCTCTTCTTGTTCTTCACCCAGTGATTCCCAACCAGTTTAAAAGCATGTCAGGGTTTCCTTCTCAGGGCTATGTGATACATCTGTAGTTTTTATTCTGCCTAGAATCTATTTTTCTGGTTATCACTCTTCAATTATTCTTAGAGAAAGCATCTCACTCTACACTTAGTCTATAGAGTTTGTGGAGAGTGGAACCTAACTCACAGCCACAGGACAAGCATTTGATTTCTGCGTAACTAGTCAGAATTGTCCATCTTCTGTCATCACCCCTCCAACTATACTCTTTGCCCTCAGAAATTTAACTGTAACTCACCAATCAATCCAATCAGAGTAAGTCAAATGTCTTGGTAACTATTTGGAAAACAAGCTTTCTACTGGGGTAGCTGTGAGGCCAGACAGAAAACGGAGAGCTGCCTACCTAATGAGAAGAATGTGCCAGAACAAAGCCACCTAGAGAAAAGCAGGGAGGAGACATGAGAAAGAGTCTAGATATTACTTTAGACTTCTTCCCTAGTAATATGAGTGAGCATGGGATCAAAGATGTCAATGGATTTAGAAGAGGTATTTAGCTCAGCTGTAGGTTTGAGAGATCATTAATAAGCAACAAAGAGGAAATTTTTGTAGAAGAGGAATGGAGGTAAGATCCAAATACAGGTTTGTACCAGAACGTGGAAGACTCTGAATGAAAGTCTATACATGAACACAGCAAATGTGCCAGGCACTGTTATAAGTGCTTTGGGTATCAAATCACCTTCAAAAACTCTTTGAGAAAGTTTTTAATACCATCTCCATATTAAAGAAAAGAGAACATTGATTCACTGAGAGGCTAAGTAAGTAGTTTCAAGTTACACAGCAAATAGATACTTGTATTGGGATTTAATCCCAGGCCATCTGGATTCTGAGTGCTTGCCTTAAACAGGGTGTTGAGCCGTCTTTTCAAACAATCTTTCAGATTTTGGGCTCCCTGTGGTTTTGAGTTATATGAATGAACACATTTCCCTCTTGCCTTCAGCCAGTTAGAGCTTGGATTCTGCCACTGGCATTCAAAGGAGTCCCCAGAAATTCACTTGCACACCCAGTGTTCTCTCTGCCTTTCTCAGAGTCCCAGTTTTAGCCCAGACCCTCCTCTTCACCTGCTGAGGTCAGAGCCCAGATGTATAGACTTGTATTCAGAGTTCTCCACATTCTGATACAAACCTGTATTTGGATCCTATTTCTGTTCCTCCTCTACAAAAATTTCCTCTTTGTTGCTTATTTGAGCTCTCAAACCTACAGATAAATACATCCTCTAAGTCCATTGACATCTGTTTCTGTGCTCACTCATGTTACTATGGAAGAAATCTAAAGTAATATCGCGCGGTCTCTGAAAAATTGAGCTCTTATTCAATAAATTTAGTCACTTCCCCACCCCTTTTTCTCTTTTGCAAACAGGAATGAGAGACTGCAGTCCATGACTCACACCCCTATGCTCTTTGTTAGCTTTCAAGTAGTATTGAAACATTTTGAACACATTTCCTCCTTGCTTGTATATTCTCTCCTCCTTCCCTGTATATTCTCTCCTCCTTCCCAGCTGTGTGGAATTGTTGGTATGCTGGTCTCTAGTGAAAGAATGACAATAATAGTTGGTTAACACAAGGACAGAAGGAAGGAGTCTAATATGAAAAGGAGTTAATCTTTGATGAGAAAAAGCTGATGTTTCTAACTGCTGTTAGAAAAGGCTGCATTTTCAAATCAAAATCCCTAGGATCAAGACAGATTTCTTGAGCATGTTCATGGTCCTCTGCTTGACCACTTTGTTGGAACTTTGCCTTACCTCAAAGGTGTTCAAGAGAGGAATCTGTTAGCCATACATTTGAATTGCCTTCCCACCCTCCTGTGTCCTAAAATGACCCCAATCCTGAAGTAGGCTGAGTTTTTCCCCTAAGGTGCTGGCTCATAAACTTCATTCTCGGTTCATAAACTTGATTCTTAGCTTCCTCATTTTCTGCTTTCCCCATTCCCTGATCTTCCCAAACCGATCTGCCAGCATACAAATTTCAACCACAAACTGCTTACAGCTCCAAAAGAATGAACAACAGGCTGGGGAAGAAAAAAACTACAATTCAAGACATTGTCCTAGGGAAGATATGCTGTCCTCAAAGCCTATTTCCAGAGAGAAACAGTTGTTGTTTCAGATGATTGAGGAGGAAGACCTTGTGCTGAAATGGAATTTCTGCATGAGGCTGAATAAAAATCCATCTTAAACACAGTCTGCCTTCCTGATAATCAATTATGGCAAGATCCCTGTATCACAGCAGTGTTGAGAGTCTCCTTGGGAAATTCAATATTGGTGAAAAACACAATGGACAAACTTCAGAATCTGACCTCTAGTACTGCTGACTGGACTACAGTGACTCAGTTCAATAGCAGCTTGAGATGGTGGCCAAAAAGACCAGGGGAAGCTGCTTAGTTTCCAACGCTAGAGCTTATAAAGTGCTTGGAATTCTTGGGAAAGATGTATAGAGTTATGAAAATATTTTATACTTTCCCCTAGTATACCCAGAGTATACATAACTAATTTCTCCTGTGGTTTTCTGTAACAGAGTGAATGCACCTTTATGAATCACTTGAACAACTCTAATACATTGATGTGACTGTCTTGAACTCATATCACAAGATTGGGAAGAGAACTTATGTATCTTGAATATTACCATTCTATCCTGAATCCTAAGCCTTTAAAAGTATATATGTCTTTTTAATTTCAAAGGTTTCTGTTGACCTAGCCAATTACATTCTGTTGATTGTGAATTATTTAATTGAATTTTCTAGTTCTCTGGTTCCATCACGATTAGAAAAGTGATTTATTTCTTTCCAGTTCACTTGGTGTGTAAATGTCGAATCACTTTCTGGGGACATCACTGCTTACTGCCATTTGGAGATTTTGCCTCCAGGCTCCACTTTAGTTTCCTGTTCAGTTATCCCATTTACCAGTAGTTTGGCCGTGTAAGGCTGCTAGGACACAATGACATCTCCAGGTACAGAGTTGCAGGTAAAAAATGATGCATGTGGTTACTATTTCAGTTAATAATGTGGATGTCATATACACTCCACTCATCTTGGCTATTACTTCTTTGATCCAAACATCCTAGTGGGATCTTTTACTTATATGGTAATTCATCTTACATCCAAATTCCCAGTACTTAATAACAAGTCAGTCATTTTGTTCTCCAAAGAAGGAAGACCATCACCTATCACCTATTCCTGGGAATTAGATAATTAAGTAATATCTTTCTGGGAACACCTTACTAAACCTCTTTATTTATTCCCCACTCCTCCTGAATGATAATCTAAATCTAACTCTGTGAAATCATTTTAATTGCTTGGAAAGAAATAAAGTGTAATTCTTGGGCTATTTTAAATAGCAATTTGCTATATGAGAACCATAATAAATTATACTACTTACACACTTTACCCCATTAGAAGATAGAATGAAGAGAATGGAAAACTTACATGGAAATCTAGATGAGAGTATATATAATATCACTGAGTTTATGATTTCCACTATAGAAACAAAGTTAATAATTGGGAGTAATTCCTACTGTCTTCTAGTGGGTGCTATAACCAAGGTTAGACTTATTCAGGTCAAGAATAACTTTGAAAAAACAAGGGTGTCATCCTTAAAATCCTCATTCTTGGAATTTATTGAAGAACATTAAAACAAATACAAAACATAGGTGAGTTAGCTTCACTTTCCACCAGTTTGTTATAGTGTTAAGCAGCAATTATATGACTCATTTATAAAGTACATTTATCTAAACATCTTTATCTATATTTTTATTATGATGGGTTATCCCAGGCAATTTTCAGTGCTTTGGGAGGGGGCTCCTTTTTCAACCCAAAGCTACTTGCAACTTCAAAGGAAGGAACAATAGTTGAAGGCAAAAATAAACATACATAACAACAGCAACAATATACAACCCAACAAGATACACTCTGTAAAGTAAGTGCACTCAAGTTCATTGAAAGACTTTTAACATAACTTTTTTTTTTTTTTTAAACTTTACAATATTGTATTAGCTTTGCCAAATATCGAAATGAATCTGCCACAGGTATACCTGTGTTCCCCATCCTGAACCCTTCTCCCTCCTCCCTCCCCATACTCTCCCTCTGGGTCGTCCCAGTGCACCAGCCCCAAGCATCCAGTGTCATGCATCGAACCTGGACTGGCGACTCGTTTCATACATGATATTATACATGTTTCAATGCCATTCTCCCAAATCTCCCCACCCTCTCCCTCTCCCACAGAGTAAATCACTATGTTCTAAGGCCAGGGATCTGAGTTTCTCTTCTCAGTAAATCTTTACCTCATGAGACTATATTCTTTTGTTCTCAGTGCTTCAGAGGGATATTTTCAACTGGCTTCTCTTCTGGCTCATTAATCCTTTCTTTAGCTGTATCCAACCTGTTATTAAGCCCATCTACTGAATTCTTTGGAGAAGGCAATGGCACCCCACTCCAGTACTCTTGCCTGGAAAATCCCATGGATGGAGGAGCCTGGAAGGCTGCAGTCCTTGGGGTAGCTGAGGGTCAGACACAACTGAGCGACTTCACTTGCACTTTCCACTTTCATGCATTGGAGAAGGAAATGGCAACCCACTCCAGTGTTCTTGCCTGGAGAAGCCCAGGGACAGGGGAGCCTGGTGGGCTGCCGTCTATGGGGTCGCACAGAGTCGGACAGGACTGAAGTGACTTAGCAGTAGCAGCAGTATTGAATTCTTAAATTAAACTGCTGTGTTCTTCAGTTGTAGAATCAATTTCCAATCCATTCAATTTTTAAAAAATAGATTTTGGTTCTTAGAAAAAAGTATAAATTATGGTCATGTATTATTTTGAACATATTAATCAAAATTAATTTAAAGTCCATGTCTAATAACACTACTATCTAGGTCAATTATAGCTCAGTTTCTATTATTTATTTGGTTTTGTAAGCCTGGTCTGTTTGGGGTAATTACTTTTAATTGAATGTTGAATTATACATGTAAAAAATGTAGTGTCTCTGATGATGTTAGTTTTTTTCTTTTTTTTCCAGAGAGCACAAAGAGGCAGCAGAGGGATGGATAACCTTAATGTAGTTAGGGACTTGAGGCTGCTTTGCAGTGTCTATAAGTCTTATTATAATACTGGCTCTAAGGCATTTCTAAGGGATAGCCCTGCAGAGATGCAAACTGGGAGTCTGTGTTATTATCCAAGGTTCTCCTCCTTTGTGAGTCCTGAACTTCATTTTTGTCTTCCTGCTTCCCCGGTGGTTTAGCTATAAAGAATCTGCCTGCAATGCAGGAGCCACAGGAGGTATGATTCTGATCCCTGGGTCGAGAAGATTCCCTGGAGCAGGGCATGGCAACCCATTCCAATATTCTTGCCTGGATAATCCCCATGGACAGAAGATTCTGGCAGGCTACAGTCCATAGGATTGCAAAGAGTCAGACACGACTGAAGCAATTTAGCATGCATGGGACTAAAATAGGATAAGAATTTCTGCTCTGATATTCAGCCACTTTCTTCTTGGCTTCTGCTAAGCTCTACATGCAAATTTGTTGAGGGGAAACTTATGCCAATGTGAGGCTCACTTGTTTGTGTTTTCCTCCTTTTGGGACCTGGATCCTTCAGTCTTGCCTGCCTTGGCTACCTTGAACATCAATCTTCCCTGCTCAGCCCTATGAGTTTTCCTAAAGCTTTTTTAGCTTCTTTGTATTGTATAACTATTAAGCAATACTTTCTGCCTGGTGGTAAACGTCTTTCCTCATTCATAAATGAGAGAAGCCCTGAAGAAAAGAGCAACACCTAAAAAGTTAGGCTCACCTTGATAATATTTCCTTCTCTCTAGGTCCTAGTCCCTCAAGTCCTGGCTGTCTCTGAGGCCTTTGATCAGGTTTCTTTTTCCTTTAATCTGGCGTATATGATTGGATAACTGCTGCAAGCTTTTCCATTATAGCCAGCACAGAAGCCTCTTCATGCAATTTGGAAATACAGTTTTCAAAAGGAATTAGGAAACAAGTGTTCACTTCCCAGGTGTCCAATTATTCTGACCAAGGCTGTGTCTTTCAATTACAAGTTAAAATACCCTGGCTTATTTAGCATATTCTCACATACTTTTGCATAATTGTGATACCATAAAACAGGAATTTCTCTTGTGCCATGTCTCCTGTCTCCTTATTTTTCCCAGCCTCACATCTCTTTTGATGTATGCTGGAGACTTCAAGTAATAAAGTGAAAGAATAGGCATCTATCCAAGTGTGTTTTGCAGAACTCCAAGATATTAATAACAACTATGTGTAAAATGCATTTAGGATCATAATAAAGTTTATTACTCAAATTTTCCTGCATATAACAAATTTCCCTGGCAGAGATTTTCAGAGCTTTAAAAATACTATTTTGAATCATGATAAAGAGTGTTTACTGTTTCTCAAACTTCTATGATCAAGGAATATGTTTCCATAAGTTGTCCTGAAGGATAAACATCCTAGGGAAAAGCTTTGGAAAACATATTCTTAAACACAGTCTGTACTATTAGTTTAAGATAAGGTTACCTTGAAAACTATCAAAGGCTGAAATATCCCTTAACTATGTAAATGCCACTTTTAGTTTGCAGAAATTTAGGCAGTCAGAGTCTTCAGTGTTGAGTGAATTTTTGTAGTTCATTATTGTTTTTAAATTGAATAACTTTTGTTAACATGTATGGATACTACTTCTCAAATAGTAAAAATTCAAAAGATGCTTATTTCCTTTAGTTCATAACTTCCCTTAAACCAAACTATGAAATAAACTTAACCAAACTATGTTATTTCCTTTACTTCATAACTTCCCTTAAACCAAACTATGAAACTATCTATGAAATAAATGATATCCACACTTTAAATATTAACAGATTCAGGCTATAAAATTTAAATAACTTTTCAGGATGTTAGAAACGTTGAGTGGTAATGTTGGGTTTGACTTAATATTATCTAATTCTAAAGTAAATGCCTGACTACTCTGAATTGCACACTGACAGACTGAGAAGTTCTGGAAATGGACAAAGGGAAATTGTGGGATAGATTTGGGAAACAAACATTGAGAATATCAATATTATATGTTAGAGGTAAAATGTGTTGGTGATTGGATCTTTCCCAACTAGCATTTTTAGTTACCCATGAGGTAGAAAATTCCAGGAAACAAGAATGTATATCTTGATGTTAAAAATGATGAAATATGAGAGCTAGTAGTTCCATGGTGCTTATTTTATAGGCAAGACACTAAGTGATTTATGCATACATATTAACTCAATCTTTGAGATCACTCAGATGATGTTAGTAATAATTGTGATGTACAGAAATTGCTATCAATTATTGGAAATTTATTTTGTGGTAAGCAAGGAATTTTATATGCAGTGCTTCTTTTAATCTTAACAATGCATCAATAGACACGAACTATTTTTCCCAAGATGATACTAAGGCATAGAGAGTTAAATGGGAAGTCTCAGTATCAGCTGATTAGTGATCCAATCCAAAATGTATAAAACAAACTAGTATTTACAATCACCATACTATATTTGAGTTAAACCTTGAAGACTGTGTTAATGGGGAAAATAATCTGTGAAACACCACTTAAATTCTATGCCTTTTTATGTTTTCTCATTTAAAGTTCCATAAAAGATTGATGACCAGCACCTACCTAAGCAATTATATTGGTTTGTGTGATTGTTACGGTTAAATAATAAATGTTATGAGATTCAGATAGAATTAATCATAAGGAAATAGTAAAGACATGTCCCAAGAGCAGATTTTGCAATTTTTAACTCTGACAAAATTACAACTAAACTCCCCAAAGATAATAAATGTAATTAATTTCCAACATTGGTAGGCATAGGATTCAACTGAGAATGGCAAACTTGAGAGTAGAAAAATAAGTTTATAGTGGTAGAAATGACAGTACCGTGTTCCCTGTATTTACATTGCACTGTTCCCTCATCACCAAACTCTACCACTTCTAGCCAGCTTAGGAAAGAGGATAATACTTTAAGAATTTTAAGAATTTAAGTAATCCCTAAGAAGTGTTCAGGACAATGCTTCAGCTGGATCTTTGTGAAGCTAAGGGTGGAAGCTAAAGACTCCATTAATGAATAAACCCAAGGCAAGGTTGCTCCTTAAAAACAGTGCTCAGACAAGTTTCTGTTGATTTTTGTCTTGATCCCAGTTATCTGCTGCCCTCCCTGGGAGAAAATTATATATCCCCACCAACTGCCATGTGACTTGCAGTGCTTTTCTGAGGGATGAGTGTATGTGTATGTCCCCATCCCAGTGGTGTAGAGCATGGTGATCTGACTTGCTTTGATCAATGAAAGGTAAGTGGTTTGACTGTACAACACTAAGTGAAAGAGTAAAGCTTAGGCAGGCAGTCCAAGACCTTTTAAGAAGGAGGTGAACCTCCTAGCTCATGCTTTCCTTAAGCCTTGGGCTCAATGATCCACACAAAGAAATAGAGGAAAACAATAGAATGGGAAAGACTAGAGATCTCTTCAAGAAAATTAGAGATACCAAGGGAATGCTACATGCAAAGATGGGCACAATAAAGGACAGAAATAGTATGGTCCTAAGAGAAGTAGAAGATATTAAGAAGAGATGGAAAGAATACACAGAAGAACTAGACAAAAATATCTTCATGGCCCAGATAACCATGATGGTGGTTATTCACCTAGAGCCAGACATTCTGGAATGTGACATCAAGTGGGCCTTAGGAAACATCATTATGAACAAAGCAAGTGGAAGTGATGGAATTACAGTTGAGCTATTTAAAAACCTAAAAGATGATGCTGTGAAAGTGCTGCAGCCAATAAGCCAGCAAATTTGGAAAACTCAGCAGTGGCCACAGGACTGGAAAAGGTCAGTTTTCATTCCAATCCCTAAGAAAGGCAATGCCAAAGAATGCTCAAACTACTGCACAATTGCACTCATCTCACATGCTAGCAAAGTAATGCTCAAAATTCTCCAAGCCAGGCTTCAACAGCATGTGAACTGTGAACTTCCAGATGTTCAAGCTGGATTTAGAAAAGGCAGAGGAATCAGAGATCAAATTGCCAACATCCACTGGATCACTGAAAAAGCCAAGAGAGTTCCAGAAAAACATCTACTTCTGCTTTACTGACTATGCCAAAGCCTCTGTCTGTGTGGATCACAACAAACTGTGGAAAATTCTTCAAGAGATGGAAATACCAGACTTCCTGATCTGCCTCCTGAGAAATCTGTATGCAGGTCAAGAAGCAACAATTAGAACTGGACATGAAACAACAGACTGGTTCCAAATAGGAAAAGGAGTACGTCAAGGCTGTATATTGTCACCCTGCTTATTTAACTTATATGCAAAGTACATCATGAGAAATGCCGGGCTGGATGAAGCACAAGCTGGAATCAAGATTGCTGGGGAGAAATATCAATAACCTCAGATAAGCAGATGACACCATCCTCATGGCAGAAAGTAAAGAAGAACTAAATAGCCGCTTGATGAAAGTGAAAGAGGAGAATGAAAAAGTTAGCTTAAAACTTAACATTCAGAAAACTAAGATCATGGCATTTGGTCCCATCACTTCATGGAAAATAGATGGGGAAACTATGGAAACAGTGACAGACTTTATTTTGGGGGTCTCAAAAATCACTGCAAATGGTGACTGCAGCCATGAAATTAAAAGATGCCTGCTCCTTGGAAGAAAAGCTATGACCAACCTAGACATCATATTAAAGCAGAGAAATTACTTTGCCAAAAAAGGTCTGACTGGTCAAAGCTATGGTTTTTCCAGTAGTCATGTATGGATGTGAGAGTTGGACTATAAAGAAATTGAGCACTGAAGAATTGATGCTTTTGAACTGTGGTGTTGGAAAAGATTCTTGAGAGTCCATTGGGCTGCAAGGAGATCCAACCTGTCAATCCTAAAGGTAATCAGTCCTGAATTCTCATTGGAAGGACTGATGCTGAAGCTGAAACTCCAATACTTTGGCCACCTGATGCAAAGAACTGACTCATATGAAAAGACCCTGATGCTGGGAAAGATTGAAGGTGGAAGGAGAGGGGACGACAGAGGATGAGTTGGTTGGATGGCATCACTGACTTGATGGACATGAGTTTGAGTAAGCTCCAGAAGTTGGTGATGGACAGGCAAGCCTGGTGTGCTGCAGTCCATGGGGTCAGAAAGAGTTGGACATGACTGAGTGAGTGAACTGAACTGAACTGGGCAAGAATGTATCTTACCCAAGAACTGGCCTTTCTTTAGTTCCAGAGCTAATGATCACACAGCACAATGTCTTACTCATGGAAATGCTTTTCTTAGGCTCTATATTAATGATTATAATTGTAACAAGTCTTGTCTGGGAACCTGTTTCTCAAGACTTGTACCCCTTATTACACAACAATAGTGTATCTTGCCCAGAAACATTGCCTGGAACCCTGTTCTCCCTGGCTAATCTTGTGCCCAGGTTATCTCAGGATGTATGCCTTGGGAAAGGCTGTTGTGGAACTCTTAGAACCTTGAGGTATTATTTTTATCTATTCTCAGCAGCTAGTTTAAAAGTATATAAGGCCCTGCTTAAATTAGTGAGGCGGGTATGTTCCTGCCCCCTTCTGATATCTTTGTCAGAAGCTTTTTCTGTCATTTTCACTTTAAATAAAATCTACACAAAGCTGTGAGTGATTGAGACTCTCTTTGGTTGCGGAATTAAATCTTCTCCTTCATAGACCACGAATCCTGCGGTGCTTTTCACCATAAGCTATCATAAATGAGACCTCTAAGTGCTATTTGGACAATTTATCTGTGAGAATACATTCCATTGGTAGGGCCTACTTCTGCCTGAATCTAAGGTAAAGGTGATACATGAAAGAGAATGGCAGGGAACTGACATGTAATGTGAATAATAAATAAACTCTGTTGTTGTAAGCTATTAGGATCATAATGCTGTTTCAGGACAGAAAATAGCAAAAGTTGACTGATGTAAAATTACTACATATAGAAATCCTTATGACTTTTCTCATTTAGTTCAGTTCAGTTCAGTCACTCAGTCGTGTTCTACTCTTTGCGATCCCATTAACCACAGCACACCAGGTCTCCCTGTCCATCACCAACTCCCGGAGTCCACCCAAACCCATGTCCATTGTGTTGGTGATGCCATCCAACCATCTCATCCTCTGTCATTCCCTTCTCCTCCTGCCCTCAATCTTACTTAAATTATTTAACTTGAAAGAACAGACACTATTGGGTAAAAATAAAAAATCATATGTCTAATTTTGAATGTCTCTAGGGTTATCTTTAGGGAAATGATTAAAAAGAAAATGTATAAAGTTAACACGAACTTAGCAATTATTCCTAAGGATATGAATTCACAATTGCAAATGTTGGATATCATTGTAATTTGGTGTTTTGAAAGATTCTAATGACCACTATAACCAGGAATATATTAGTGATGTCTCTGGGAAAAAAAACCACAAAATTAATAGGATAAATAGAAACAACTGTATATCATTAAGCAATTACTTCTTACTTAAAGCAATAATTTTATTGGAAAAAAACTCCAGCTCAGATTTTAAAAAGTGCTGTAAATATCTAAAATAACTTAAAAAGTAGGAGATATGTTATAGTCTGGAGATTTGTGTTAGATGACTCAAAACTTGACACTATAACTGTACTAACATTGAAGACACATGTGAAAACTTAAATATTTTTCATGGAAATAGGAATAAAAACTATTCCTAAATTAATATCTTATTATTTGTAATATGTATAAATATGTATGCATAATACATTAATAAATTAAATATTGTAATAGACATTGGATGTAAGGTTTTAAACCATTTTGAGTAGATAACCTGTAAGAGATATGAATGAAAAAATTTTACTTGGGAAAGTAAGAAATAAGCTAATACTGGGGGCAAAATTATATCTAAGAGAAGGATCATACTGCTCAGATAAAGGGATATTTTATTCTTGGTATCATGGAATCTATAATAATGCTAGTCCTGTATTTCACCATGCAATAATTAGCCCTATTAAAAGCATTTTTTGCATGAGGAATGAAATTATCTTATTCTCTATAAAACACACTCCCTGTTTCTCAGACTGGGTCATCTGGATCTTTATATTTGTTTCCTCAGTCTTTAATGCCATTCAAATTATCATCTGTAGCTTAGATTATACCAGTTTAAAAAAAATGATGTTTTCCCTTGGGTGGTGGGAGATGCATATGTATTATGCATATGTGGAGAAAGTAGATGAGGGTGAATGGGCATGAATTAAGAGTTTTTTCTTGTCAAATCAGCAATTCCATGCTGATGAAGACATTTTGAAATGATGTCCTTCTACAGAACTTGGAATATCAACACCCACCCTAGATTGTCTTGCTGGAGCTACTGAGAATTTATATTAGAGTGGGTGACTTGGACTAAGGGAAATGTACTTTCTGGAAAATATGATGGATCATAGGACAAAACTAACACTTTGGGTAAAGAATAGGATTTTCAGAAGAGTGGTTAAATATTTGCCTGTGAAAATTTGCAGACGTGAGGACAGAGTGAAATATTTAGAAACCAAATTGAGCTCATTTTTACATACTTTATGAATGGCTTACATTACTGGCTCTTGGACAGATTAAATATTGCCACAAATTCTTTAATTCTTCCAGGAATATATGAATCTCCTCTTGAATCTAGTAACATCTGTGGCTGCTTTGACCTATTGAATCTGGTGGACATGGTCTTGTATCAAGTGCTAAATGTAGGACATAAGATACTGGTGGCTTCCACTTTGTCCTCTGGAATGCTTGAAACAGAAGCAGACAACTGCCTTGCAAATAATAATAATATTTTGAGACTGTCAGGCTGTGAAGAAGCTCAATCTATGCATGAGTAGAAATGCCAGAATAGACTTCAGCTGTTCCAGCCATGCTAGAGCTGATGTCAAACATGATTGAAGAACATATGCTCATGTGAATCCAGTCTCAGCCACCATCTGACTGAGACGAGGGACATATGAGGGACCCCAAGCAAGAATCCCCCTGCTGAACTCAGCGTGGTGTTCTCTGATGACCTTGGGGAATGGCATGGGGGGGATGGGTGGAAGGGAGGCTCGAGAAAGAGGGGATATATGTATACATATAGCTGGTTCATGCTGCTATACAGCAGAAACTAACATAACATTGTAAAGCAATTATACTTCAATTAAAAAAAAGAATAGCTCTGCTGAATGCATCAACTCTAGAAATTTGTGTTGTAATTAAAAAAATATTCAATAAATAATGCAAATCATCACTATGCTGCTTAATCCAGAAACTTGGGAATCATACTTGACACCTCCCTCATTCATACTGCTCACAATGTATTCAAATCTCAATGTATTCCTGAGCATAACTATATATACATTTATATTTATACTTAGATATATTTTATATACATATACACACATACAGACATATACACATATTTGTGTATATATAATGAATAAATGGAATTTTGAAGTATATCTCAAGAAAACAGATGCTATATTTTCACACTTTTGAAAATCATTTATGTTGCTTAGATGAAACCAGAATCTAGGATGTATCTTATAAATATATTCTGCATTCAAGGGTATTTCTGAAGCTCAGAATTTCACCATTAAAAGCCAAAATCAATTTTTAATAAATACATAAGAAACCAGATACATTCAAAGATAATAAGAGGTTTAGGGTAACCTGTTATGCATAATCAGACAAACTAAATAGGACTTATTTTTACCTAAGGCTATAGTAAGAGTCATAATTAGCATATAAACGAAAGCATATTTTCTCTTTTGTTTTCTTTTAGTTTTTCCTAAAACTTTTGTAGTTACACAAATGAAATTTGGGTGATAGTGTTGTAAGGAGAAGTGAGGTATGGGCTTTGCCCATAATTTGTTAAATTCTGAGTGGATGTTGTCACCAGTCAGCAAGCAAGGTAGAGAAACAAAGGGGTAGAGTATGTCACACGGATAGTAGCTGTGGTTAAGCAAGTGACCCAGCAACATGAGGAAAACAACCTCCCTACCTAGCCATTACTCTCTACAAGTATATTAGAAGGATATAATTTAAAGGAAAGGAAAGTTGACCTGAACACATTTGTGGAGCCCGCTTTCATACCACGCAAAGGGTCTCTTACTCCAACAGTAGAGAAAAAAAAAAAAAATGCATCCAGTTATCTGCATGCTTCCACTCCGGTTTTGTATGTATTTCCTGAAATGTGATTTGGCTTCAACACTACACCAGAGAGCACAAACTGAATTTGTAGGCCTTGTTAATATTACATTTAAAAAGCAGTCTTAAAAGTATGATTATCCTAGATTATAGGAACAAATGTAATGATGAAATTCCAAGCTTCAGCATAATTCTTAAGTACACAGATATTTACAGGAAGTATCCTAGTGTGGCTGATTATGTGTTTTCATCTAAGCAACATGAAAGACCCCTGAGCTTGTGAAACTGTATCATCTAGTCTCAAGATACAAATCAAAGTTTCATTTATTCATTATATATATACATACAACATGTTCATGCACTGAGAATTGAAGAAATGCATGGTGGATGTGGAGGATAAGGGAGAAATCAAGTATGATTTCCAAATTTCTGTCTTAAGTAGCATGAGGATTATTTACACCATTGATAACAATTATAAAAAACCAGAGGTTAGTACATTCTGTGACTGGAGAGATGATAGGTTCAGTTTGTACATATTGAACTTAAAGCTGCCCACTATGCATCTAAAAGAAGAAGTAATGTAGTTAGTTTGCATAGTATGGATCTGGTTAACAGGGTAGATGTTTAGACTCTATAGATTTGGAAGTTTTCAGTCATTAGCAAAAGACGGTAATTGAGGCCATGAGAAAGATGACATGCCTGGGGTTTTACAGAATTTCTAAGAGTTTCAGTGAGATTGAGTAGAAATGGGAAACCAGCCAAATAGTTAACAATGCATTATTACAGAGGTGGGAAGAAAATCAGGAGTACTGGCTGTCAGAACAAGAGGGAGAAGAGTTTTTCTAGAAGGATGATGTGGTTGATAATGTAAGATATTGCTAAGTTAGGCAAGTAAGGAAAAACACCTGTTGGATTTAACTATGTAAATGTCTTCAATGATTGGGAAGGCAACAGTTTTTGTGGAATAGTGGCACAAATCCAGATAAGAGCTAGTTGAAGAATGAATAGAATATACAGACTTTAAAGCAGAGATGATAGATAACTCTCTGGAATGGTGACTATGACACAAATAAAAGTAGGGAAGGTATTTAATGGGGTGTATTAGGTTGAAGTGGTTTGCCATTCCCTTCTCCAGTGGACCACATTCTGTCAAATCTCTCTACCATGACCCACCCATCTTGGGTTGCCCCACAGGCATGGCTTAGTTTCACTGAATTAGACAAGGCTGTGGTCCCAGTGTGATTAGATTGATTAGATTTCTGTGAGTATGGTTTCAGTGTGTCTGCCCTCTGATGCCCTCTTGCAACACCTACCATCTTACTTGGGTTTCTCTTACCTTGGGCGTGGGGTATCTCTTCACGGCTGCTCCAGCAAAACGCAGCCATTGCTCCTTACCTTGGACAAGGGGTATCTCCTCACCGCCACCCTTCCTGACCTTCAACGTGGGATAGCTCCTCCAGGCTCTCCTGCGCCCACACAGCCACGGGTCCTTGGACATGGGGTTGGTCCTCCCAGCCACTGCCCCTGGCCTCGGTCATGGGGTTGCTCCTCCATGCCTCCGCCCTTGGCCTCCGCCTTAGGGGCATGGGGTAGTTCCTCCTGCCCACCGCCCCTGACCTTTGATGTGGGGTAACTCCTCTCGTTGCTGCCCCTGACTTCAGACGTGGGGTATCTCCTCTCGGCCGCACCCCCTGACCTCGGACGTGGGGTAACTCCTCCTGGCCACTGCCTTTCGGGCATGGGGTCCTCCTGGCTTCTGCCCCTGACCTCAGACGTGGGGTGGCACCTCTCTGCCGCACTTGGTGCGCCCGTCGCAGCCGCCTGCACTTTGGCGCACCCGTCACAGCCGCGGGGACTGGAATGCCAAGTAGGAAGTCAAGAAACACCTGGAGTAACAGGCAAATTTGGCCTTAGAATATGGAATGAAGCAGGGCAAAGACTAATAGAGTTTTGCCAAGAAAATGCACTGGTCATAACAAACACCCTCTTCCAACAACACAAGAGAAGACTCTATACATGGACATCACCAGATGGTCAACACCAAAATCAGATTGATTATATTCTTTGCAGCCAAAGATGGAGAAGCTCTATACAGTCAGCAAAAACAAGACCAGGAGCTGACTGTGGCTCAGACCATGAACTCCTTATTGCCAAATTCAGACCTAAATTGAAGAAATTAGGGAAAACCACTAGACCATTCAGGTATGACCTAAATCAAATCCCTTATGATTATACAGTGGAAGTGAGAAATAGACTTAAGGGCCTAGATCTGATAGATAGAGTGCCTGATGAACTATGGAATGAGGTTCGTGACATTGTACAGGAGACAGGGATCAAGACCATTCCCATAGAAAAGAAATGTAAAAAAGCAAAATGGCTGTCTGGGGAGGCCTTACAAATAGCTGTGAAAAGAAGAGAAGCGAAAAGCAAAGGAGAAAAGGAAAGATATAAACATCTGAATGCAGAGTTCCAAAGAATAGCAAGAAGAGATAAGAAAGCCTTCTTCAGCGATCAATGCAAAGAAATAGAGGAAAATAACAGAATGGGAAAGACTAGGGATCTCTTCAAGAAAATCAGAGATACCAAAGGAACATTTCTTGCAAAGATGAGCTCGATAAAGGACAGAAATGGTATGGACCTAACAGAAGCAGAAGATATTAAGAAGAGATGGCAAGAATACACAGAAGAACTGTACAAAAAAGATCTTCACGACCCAGATAATCACGATGATGTGATAACTGACCTAGAGCCAGACATCCTGGAATGTGAAGTCAAGTGAGCCTTAGAAAGCATCACTACAAACAAAGCTACTGGAGGTGATGGAATTCCAGTTGAGCTATTCCAAATCCTGAAAGATGATGCTGTGAAAGTGCTGCACTCGATATGCCAGCAAATTTGGAAAACTCAGCAGTGGCCACAGGACTGGAAAAGGTCAGTTTTCATTCCAATCCCAAAGAAAGGCAATGCCAACGAATGCTCAAACTACCGCACAATTGCACTCACCTCAAACACTAGTAAGGTAATGCTCAAAATTCTCCAAGCCAGGGTTCAGCAATACGTGAACCATGAACTTCACAATGTTCAAGCTGGTTTTAAAAAAGGCAGAGGACCAGAGATCAAACTGCCAACATTCGCTTGATCATGGAAAAAGGAAGAGAGTTCCAGAAAAACATCTATTTCTGCTTTATTGACTATGCTAAAGCCTTTGACTCTGTAGATCACAATAAACTGTGGAAAATTGTGAAAGAGATGGGAATACCACACCGCCTGACCTGCCTCTTGAGAAATCTTTGTGCAGGTCAGGAAGCAACAGTTAGAACTGGACATGGAACAACAGACTGGTTCCAAATAGGAAAAGGAGTACGTCAAGGCTGTATATTGTTACCCTGCTTATTTAACTTCTATGCAGAGTACATCATGAGAAATGCTGGACTGGAAGAAACACAAGCTGGAATCAAGATTGCCCAGAGAAATATCAATAACCTCAGATATGCAGATGATATCACACTTATGGCAGAAAGTGAAGAGGAACTCAAAAGCCTCTTGATGAAAGTGAAAGTGGAGAGTGAAAAAGTTGGCTTAAAGCTCAACATTCAGAAAACGAAGATCATGGCATCTGGTCCCATCACTTCATGGCAAATAGATGGGGAAACAGTGGAAACAGTGTCAGACTTTATTTCAGGGGGCTCCAAAATCACTGCAGATGGTGACTGCAGCCATGAAATTAAAAGACGCTTGCTCCTTGAAGAAAAGCTATGACCAACCTAGACAGCATATTGAAAAGTAGACACATTACTTTGCCAACAAAGGTCCACCTAGTCAAGGCTATGGTTTTTCCAGTGGTCATGTATGGATGTGAGAGTTGGGCTGTGAAGAAAACTAAGTGCCGAAGAATTGATGCTTTTGAACTGTGGGGTTGGAGAAGACTCTTGAGAGTCCCTTGGACTGCAAGGAGATCCAACCAGTCCATTCTGAAGGAGATCAGCCCTGGGATTTCTTTGGAAGGAATGATGCTAAAGCTGAAACTCCAGTACTTTGGCCACCTCATGTGAAGAGTTGACTCACTGGAAAAGACTGATGCTGGGAGGGATCAGGGGAAAGAGGAGAAGGGGATGACAGAGGATGAGATGGCTGGATGGCATCACTGACTCGATGGACGTGAGTCTGAGTGAACTCCGGGAGTTGGTGATTGTCAGGGAGGCCTGGCGAGCGGCGATTCATGGGGTCACAAAGAGTCGGACAGGACTGAGTGACTGATCTGATCTCATCTCATTAGGTTGAAAAGCCGTTCTACTATTTTACATTGGTTGGCTTTTTAATTATGAATCCTCTCTTGGATCTTCAGATCCAAGATGTTGAGTTTTATATAACATGCAAAACACCAAGTAGAGTTTGTCGGCACAAAAGAAAAACTCAGTTCAGTTTAGTTCAGTTCAGTCACTCAGCCGTGTCCGACTCTTTTTAATCATCATGATTATCTTGGTCGTGAAGATCTTTTTGTACAGTTCTTCTGTGTATTAGGGGTGGCGGTGAGGAGTTACCCCTCCTACAAAGTAAGGAGCAATGGCTGCACTTTGCTGGAGCAGCCATGAAGAGACACCCCACGTCCAAGATAAGAGAAACCCAAGTAAGATGGTAGGTGTTGCAAGAGCGCATCAGAGGGTAGACACGCTGAAACCATAATCACAAAGAATAACTAATAGTGTTTTAAAAATTATGAGTTTATCCCAATAAGAATGAAATATGCTTATGAACTGGAACTTATGTTCACCCTCTTATGTATTTCCCCCATAGTTACTCACATGTTGTTTAGTCTCTAGGTCATGTCCAGCTCTTTGTGACCCCGTGAGCTGTACTCCCCCAGGTCCTCTGTCTAGGGGATTGCCCAGGCAAGAATACTGGAGTAAGTTGCCATTTCCTTCTCCAGGAGATCCTCCAGACCCAGGGATCAAACTCAGTTCTTGGCAGATGGATTCTTTACCACTGGGCCATCAGAGATACCCAGTTACTTGCATACTTCTTGTCATACTCTGTCCATTCAACTACCTCCCTAGAATGGCTTCCAGACCTAGTTTAGTCTGGCAATTTGATGTGTCTGCTTATCTTGACCATGGTGATCAGGAATCTTATTCATATGATCTTCTTCCTCATTCTCTTGCCCTGTTTTAAATGGCTTCAGCTCTGCAGTAGTCTAGCAAATAGAATCTAATACAGACATGTGTGTGCATTTTAAATGATACCTTTTACATTGTCAATTTCTGTCTTCAAAAAAGTTTTTCAGAAATTTGCTGTTAATAAAATCAATTGTATTGATTTATTATTTCCAGAAACTAAATTTATTGATCAAATCAGGATACAAAATTTCTTTTTCAAAAAAAAATTGTTTTAACTTTTTCAATATCCATGATACTTTAGAGACTGAGTGACGTGAGTGATGTCGCTCGGTCGTGTCCGACTCTTTGCGGCCCCATGGACTGTAGCCTACCGCGCTCCTCCGTCCATGGGATTTTCCAGGCAAGAGTACTGGAATGGGTTGCCATTTCCTTCTCTAGAGGATTTTCCTGACCCAGGGATTGAACCTGCGTCTTCTGGATTGTAGGCAAACGCTTTACCGTCTGTGCTACCAGGGAAGTCCATCTTAGAGATTACCAATAGTGATTTACTTTCTTTGTAACATAGGCAGAACACTTTTTTCTCTTTTGGCTGTGTGGGTCTTTGTTTTGGTGTGTGGGCTTTCTCTAGTTTAGGTGTGTGCTTAGTCGCCTGTGGGATCTTCATTCCCCAACCAGGGGTCGAACCTCGGTCCTCTGCATTGGAAGGTGGATTCCTAACCACTAGACTACCAGGGAAGTCCCCCAGTAGTGGCTTTAGATTTGACATTTGATTCAGTATTCAAACATAACTTTTCTGGAGTTGAAAATGTAAATTAAATGAAAATGGGTGGATGCTTCCTTTGTATCTCATCACCTATTACAGATCTTGAATCTCTCATGAGCACCAGTGACAATGTTTACTTTAAATTTACTCTTTATGATGTAGATATAAAATAAAAGCTATGTAATTTAATTCTTCTTAGTGTTATTAATCTCATAAAAAAAGCAGAAAGGGACTAAATTTAGGAAAGCTTGTATTTTAATGGCACAGTTACAAAAAATATTTAGTACACTGCTTCCCACGTTAGAGCTTTTATAATCATGGTGTTTCACACTCTTACTATAAATTATGTTGATTATGTGTCTCCCTTCTTTTGTAAATCTATTGGTCACAAATTTTATTTCTTGGTTGCAATCATTTAATATAAAAATATTTTGTAATGTGTTTATGGCATGCTTATCAAATTAGCATTTAAATATTTGTTATAGTTTTATGATGCAAAATTGGACCTGTGATGATTTATTATACTATAATCCTACAAGAAAGTTTCAATCCTTTCTGGGTTTGTGACACATAGTTCCCTGGAGTATATGCTGGAAAAATAATAATATTCATCAAACTTGAATAGAGAAGAAAAATTTTAGAAAATCCTCACGAGGAATGGTGCTAAATCAAATTATTCATAATGATTTCACTTAAATATGTATTTCCATTAAAGTCTTCAGTATGCATCCCTATGACCATAAACTCAAAGCAAATGATAAAATTCAAAATAAATTGCAATCCTATCAAAATGTAAACACATATATTAATCTGATGGCTGAAATTATATTCCTGAAACTAATTTGGCAATCTTAATTTGCTAATAAAAATGTATTTTCATATTCTGTATTTTGCTTGAGACTTGATTATTTTGATTTAGAGCATGGTGGACCACAAATTAAGTCATCTTTATTATTTTTATTCCTTCTTCATAAGTTATCAATTGTTTTATTTTTAACCAATATTCATCATTTTGATTGTCAATTTGCTGGTGTATCAAAATGTGGCATGATAATAAACACTATTTTAATATAAAATTTCATATTGTCCAATTACTACTAAATTTTTGCAAACTAAATTATTTTATTTGGAAAATAATTCCAAAAATTATTTGTGGAAATAATTATAATAATTATTATTATAGTGGAATATAATAATTGGAATAGAATGGAATATATTAATATATAATAATAATTATTATAGTGGAAATAATTATAGTGGAAAAAGTCTGTTTTATCACTTGGGGTAAAACTTGTTATTGCTTTTCATTGGCCAGAATTATTATAGTTAGCTACTTTCTTTACATTTTACTTGCTTAGAGTTTTTCCTAGAAGTGATTGTCAAATTTATCAAATGCCCTTGTAGCATCTAAAAATGGTGTTTGTGGATATGGGTTTCTAAGTAATTGTATCACATGTGTAAATTCAAATTCAGGCAGTCACCACCACAATTAGGAAATACAATTGTCTCATCACCACAGAGATCTCTTTTCTGCCACCCCTCTACAGTTGATTCCATCCCACTCCTGTTACCCTGGAAAGTACCATTCTGTTTCCTGTCTCCATAATTTTGTCATTTAACTATGCTATATACAGGCACATCTCATTGCAGTTCACTTTAATAGAATTTGCAGATACTGCCTTTTTTTTTTTTTTTTTACAAACTGAAAATTTGTGGCAACCTTACATTGGTTTATTGGTGCCATTTTTCTAATGGCATTTGCTCACTTTGTGTCTCTGTATCACTTTGATAATTCTGCTGCTGCTAAGTCACGTCAGTCGTGTCCGACTCTGTGTGACCCCATAGACGGCAGCCCACCAGGTTCCCCCGTCCCTGGGATTCTCTAGGCAAGAGCACTGGAGTGGGTTGCCATTTCCTTCTCCAATGCGTAAAAGTGAAAAGTGAAAGTGAAGTCGTTCAGTCATGTCTGACTCTTAGCAACCCCATGGACTGTAGCCTACCAGGCTCCTCCATCCATGGGATTCTCCAGGCAAGAGCACTGGAGTGGGGTGCCATTGCCTTCTCCGATTGATAATTCTAGCAGTACTTTAAGCTTCTTCACTATTATTGTATTTGTTATGGTAATCTGTAATCAGTGATCTTTGATGTCACTATTGCAAAAAGATTACAACTTGCTGATGGCTCAAGGGATGGTTAGCAATTTTTAGCAATAAAATATTGTTAATTAAGCTATGTACTTTTCTTAGCCATATTGTTATTACACAGTAGCTTTACTGTAGTAGTGTAAACATCACTTTTATATGCACTTGGAAACCAAACAATTCATGTGACTCACTTTATTTCAGTATTTGCTTATTGTCGTGATTTGCCACTGAACCTGCCTTATTTCTGAGGTAAATACAATTGTACAGTATATACTTTTACTGCCTGTAAATATAATTACACAGTGTATAATTTTTTTCAGATTGTTTTTTTTTCCACTCAGCATAATGCTCTTGAGTTCCTTCCATGCAGTTAAAATATATCAATTTTTTTTTTTTTTTTTACTTTGCTACGTACTATTCCATTTATTCCACTGTACAGATTTGCCACAGTTTAACTATTCCCCTACTGAGGGCAGTTGGACTGTTTCCACATTTTGACAATTTTACAAATAAAGCTTTACAAATAAACTGCAACGTTACAGGTTTTTGTATAGACAAAACTTTTCATTACCTTCAATAAATGCCCATGGGATATGATTGCTGAGTTATATGGTAAATGTATGTTTTGTTTTACAAGCAATTTCCAGTTTCCTAGAGCAGTTGTATTGTTTTATATTCCCGCCAAGAATATATCAAAGATCCAGTCATTTTACATCTTCACTTCATCCTCACAGCATTTGGTATTGTTGCTATCTCTTAGTTTATCGGTTTTAATAGATATATAGCAATAAATAGATATATAGTGATAAATCCGGAGAACGAAATGGCACCCCACTCCAGTACTCTTGCCTGGAAAATCCCATGGATGGAGGAGCCTGGTAGGCTGCAGTCTATGGGATCGCTAAGAGTCGGGCACAACTGAATGACTTCACTTTCACTTTTCACTTTCCTGCATTGGAGAAGGAAATGGCAACCCACTCCAGTGTTCTTGCCTGGAGAATCCCAGGGACCGGGGAACCTGGTGGGCTGCCGTCTATGGGGTCGCACAGAGTCGGACACGACTAAAGCTACTTAGCAGCAGCAGCAGCAGAGATAAATCATCATGATTTCACGTTTGTATTCCCTGAATGGCAAAATATGTTAAGCATTGTATATTGTAACTTAAGTATATTTTTTCAACTTATTACATTTATTGATATTGTTGAACTCACCAAAATGTCACAAGAAAACTTGATAAAGAAAAACCATTCATTTAAGCTCACTGGTGTAAGGAAGAAGACCACTTATTAAAGATTAAGCAGTGTTTCAGAAGATATTTGTCAGAAGTGAGATAATTATAAAATGATGTCTGATTTAATGTAAAGGTGTAATGATGATTGACATCAGTTATATCTTAAGATATAGTAGTTTTGGATTGATAGTCATAGAAAACTAAGGGCTTTAAGGTAAGTTTGGTAAGTAAAGTGTCATTTAATAAGTAACTGCCCAAGTCACCAAATCCTTTCTTTCATAATTACTTCTGAGGGAATTTTTTCAGGCAAATAGAGAAATAATTTATTGGTTTATAGTCTTGTATTTTCTGGGCCAAATTTTCTAGGAACAAATAGCTTAGTTATGTAGGTACAGATGGTCTGGTCTTACCTGAGTCATGGTGACACACAGGGTCTCAGTTCTCAGAAATGAAAGTGAAAGTGAAAGTCACTCAGTTGTGTCTGACTCTTTGCAACCCCATGGACTGTACAGTCCATGGAATTCTCCAGGCCAGAATACTGGAATCATTCATCTCAGAAATGAACAATATATAAATTTCCTGACATTTTGACTACTCTTTGAATCTATGAAATAAACTCCACTTGTCCATAAAGTATTTCACTTGTTATGAATTATTAGATAATATTTTTGAAAATATAATTGGATGTATTGCTTTGTTGTTTAGTCAAGTCATGTCCAACTCTTTTGCAACCCCATGGACTGTAGCCTGCCAAGCTCCAGTGTAGATGGGATTTCCCAGCCAAGAATACTGGAGTGGATTGTTGTTTCCTTCTCCAGGGGATCTTCCCATCCAGGGATTGAACCTGTGAATCCTGCATTGCAGGCGGATTCTTTACCGTTGAGCCACCCAGGAAGCCCAGATGTATTGCTTGCATATTCATAAATGCAATTGATCTACAGTTTCTTTTTTTTTTGTACTGCTGTCATATTTCAATATTATGAGTGTGTTGACTTCAGAATATGAACTGAGCTCTTAAACTTTGGAAAATTCTGGTAGATTCTAAAGAACCTTGAAATTATCCTGTCTTTAAAGGTTAGATGAACTTTATCTAAAAACCCATTTGCTTACTGTGCTTTTTCACACAGGAGATCTATATTCACCTCTCACTTTTTTTTTTTTTTTTTCAGTGTCAATGGCCTAGTCAATTTCCCACTTCTTCTAGGGTATATTTTTTGTTCTATCTCTCATTTGTTTTTACATATCCTTTACTTTTATTGTAAAGGGCATGTATTATCTGTTCTCAGGCTTGCTCCCTCTTGTTCCATCATACTTGATTTTAGGATGGGCACAGTGCCATCCTGAAGAGAATAAAGTCAATTTTTGATTTCCTGTGTCTATAAACTGTTGCCTGTGTAAAAATGGAGAATAGGATTAAATTCTCTAAACCTCAATTTTTAGCATTAGTAAATGTAATATAGGATGTTGGGCAGCACCCAGGCCATACTTTCAGGACAGAGGCACTCCTTCCCCCATTTGACAATGATGCACAGCTTGTTGAAGCCATGATTTCCAGGAAACAAATCCACTCAGAAGGACAATGCAGATAGTGGAGTGCAGTTTATTACACTGCTGGGCCCAAGGCAGAGTCTCCTCATAGCCAAGGATCCCAACCAGTTTTTGTGAAAACTTTACATACCCTAAGTGTGCATGTCCAAACCCACCTTCCTCAAATTCCCTGAAACTAGTCTGAACAAAGGAAAAGAAAGATACAATCAAAGTTAACCCATGATTCATATGCCTTAAGCCTAGATAGTTAACAGTGGACAATTATCAATAGGCCTGTGGTCATACCCCAATAAGCATAAAAGAATGTATGATTCTATTCGGTTACACAGATAATTAAGGTATTCTTTTAGGCAGCAGAGAGTATAGATATGAGCCCTGTGGCTCTTCTTTCAGGGGGCCTGGTTTTCCAGTTGGTATGTTATTTCCATAGATACTGGGCATATAGCTCAAAGTCCACAGTCCAGCCAAAGAAGAAGTCCTGCTTTCAAGGCAGAGCCTGTTCTGTCTGTTTCCTCCTTCAACCCGAGTCCCTTTGTAGGAACTGCCCTCAATCACAGGGAACTCACTGCCCTTGTGAGTGGTCACTGTGCAGATACAAAGTCCAGATAGCTTTAATTTAATTCAAGACAAATCTAAAGAGTAGCCTCACTCTGGGGCTCCCCCTGGAATTAGTGAGGCTTCTGTTGTAAATGCCTGAAAGTTCAACTTTTCTCCTAACCTGTCCTGCTAACCTCACTGACTCATAGATATTGTTCCTAGGAACATGCTCCAGGGAACCTACTGCAGGCAAATTTCCTTATCAGAATATGTCTCCTACCTTACTCTACCTAAACCAATAAAGTTGGCATAAAAATAATGCCGGCCTCTTAAAGTTGTTGTGAGTTTGCAGTGAGGTTTTAGATATGCAGTGTTTGTAACATGAACACTTAACAAATGCCTTTATTTTATAATGGGATGTTAAAAAGGGAACTTCTCTTTATTCAGGATTTTAGTTAAAGCAACAAAGCTCAGGATTAGCTTTGTGAGCTGAGCAATTTATATTTTTAAAAGTAAGCACTAGACATATCCATGCAGAACTTACAAAAAAATATCAGAACTGGTTCTGCCTTGCTCTGACACAATAATAAAATTCTAGCCTATGGAAAACATTAGATTACAGACTTTGATTTTTTGAAAGGAGTCTGTACACATATAGATATATTTGACTTCCCTTCTTATCCCCTAGTCCAAGGGCTTTTCCAGTGGTTCAGTGTTAAGGAATCTCCTACAATGCAGGAAATGCAGGAGATATGGGTTCTATCTATGGGTGAGGAAGATCCCTGGAGAAAGAAATAGTAACCCACTCAGGTACTCTTGCCAGGAAAATCTCATGGATGGAGGAGCCTGGTGGGCTACAGTCCAAGGCAAAGAGTTGTAAAGAGTCAGACATGACTGACGCAATTTAGCATGTGTGCATGCGCTGCTACTCCAAGCATGTACAGGAGATTCAGGGAACCATGGTGAAAGAAATTTGGGAAAAACTTACATGTGTCCCAACAGTTGTGAGTGTAGACCTGAACCCAGATCCTGGGATCCACTTTTCCAGCAGAGAATACTGAAGGAGGGAAGCAGGCTGGAGCTGTCCGGAATGGCAAGCCAAGGAAAGAGCAGATAGTGTTGGGGAAGCATCACTTCTGCCATTTGCCAGGCAAAGAGGCATTTGTTACCAATGCAGAAGCAACTCCTACAGAGCACTTGTGTGCCTAACTGATGCAGTGGCTTGCCTGTATGGGTAGAGATTTATAGTAGGAGCCTGTGGGCATTGGTATGAATATAGTCAGGACGTACAGAGGAAGCTTGTAATGGTTTAGCCCCAAACTGCAATGCTTCTTCAAGGAATTAGCAACAGAGAAGGTGGCAACTGCTACTGCTAAGTCACTTCAGTGGTGTCCGACTCTGTGTGATCCCATAGACGGCAGCCCACCAGGCTCCCCCAGCCCTAGGATTCTCCAGGCAAGAACACTGGAGTGGGTTGCCATTTCCTTCTCCAATGCATGAAAGTGAAAAGTGAAAGTGAAGTCACTTAGTCATGTCCGACTCTTATTGACCCCCTGGACTGCAGCCTGCCAGGCTCCTCCGTCCATGGGATTTTCCAGGCAAGAGTACTGGAGTGGGGTGCCATTGCCTTCTCCAGAGAAGGTGGCATCAGAAAATAATTTCCAAAGATAGTAAAAACATGCTCATAAAAGATGTTTGTCTCATGAAAAATGGATGTTAGCCATGAAAGAAATTATAAACAGCCAGATAATAAAGACTCTTATTTTCTCTAATCCCATCTTCCTATGGTATAATCCTGGAAGAAGTAGTAACAAGGGCATGAGAAAGAGTTTTTAAGCCTATCTGTAAATCATTTGATATTACTCCTGTCAAAAGTGGCATCTAGTTGTTTAAGAGAACTGGGCTGGGGAGTGGGACTATTAGATCTCTGGGATCCCTCGTCTCTGAATCTTACATGAAGAAGATGGAAAGGCTCTGTGATGTCAGTGGTGATGCTCTCTGAGTCATAGGCTATAAGTTTCTTTAATTTTCTTTTTTTCATTTATTTGCATTTTCTCAATTTCTATCTTGAAAAAGTATTAACAGAAGTAAATAATAAATATATAAAATATGTAAGTATCTATAAAGGTAATAAAATAAAACCACTTTTTATCTTTAAAAAGTGGCGTCTAATTTCCCCAGCCTTGAAACAAGCCAACCTTATTAAATGTGTTGCATTTTCTGTATCCATGTTTTAACTGTGATAATATTTTGCACAATGTAGATGGATCATTATTATCAGTTTTTCTTTAAATAAGAAGGTAACCACATTAAAGTTATTATCATAGTAGGCTTGTTACTATTATTTCAGGTACATTGTTTTGCTTTCTATTTTCTTGTTTCAATTTTCTTCCTATGCATTGTGTAAACTAGGAGTACTTTTCCTCTAATAAAATGATACATCATAGATGAATTTTCATTCTTATTATGGTTATATTTAATACTTTATAAAACATTTAATCTATATTTCTTAATTTATCACCACTGTGGATGAAATTATCATTTCATTATGTGGAAATGACGTACATATTAGGCACACTTGTGTTTACTTTTAACTCCCATTCATAAGCTTCTTATCAACTTTGCTTCTCTCCAATGTTGATTCTCTCTTTATTGCTGATGATATTACAATTTTGCTGTGGCATTTTTTCCCTTTCCTTAAAGTCTTTCTTTCACTAGGTCATGTTTATTTGTGATTGTAATGCATTCTCTTACCTTCTATTTTTCCTTGCTTTACATTAGCCATATTTCATTTTAATTTCTTTAAGATCACAAATAAATTGCTATGAGATGCACTGCTGAGAGATGGACTAAATCTTTTACAAATGAAGAACTCTCATATCTCTTTTATGCCTTATTCAAATTTTTCTTTCATTCCATAGCCTCTTAAGTTTCAATACCTTTGTTTTTTTGTAGCAAAAAGTTGTCTGAGACCATTCCTTTTGCCTTAAATTATAGCTGCATAGATAGATAAGCACTAGCACATTCTAAATGGAGTTTTTAGACAAGTATCTAGAGGACTGGTGTAAATATTTTTGTGGACACACCCTAAGGTGATCCCCAATACGTTACACTATTTTATATTCCATACCCCAGGTTTGAGTGGAATCTGTGACTTGTTTCTCATGAAGACAAAATAGAACAGGTGATGGGATGTCACTCCCTTGGTTAGATTATGTTATACATCAAAGGGAGTGAATGTCATCTATATATGTTATATAAAAGTATGTAAAATACCATTTCTAAGGCTCCATCTTAGCCAACTGCAGAGAGACACTCTTATCTAAGCTATAACAAGGCAAATATTCATATTGAGAACTACCTATGAGAAGGGTCACACATCAGGGAGCTGTGGGTAGCCTGTAGCACTTGGTAACAGGCTCCAATCAGTAGCCAGTAAGAAGCTGGGGCACTCAGCTATAACTACAAGGAAGTGAATTCTGACAACTGTCTACTTGAGCATAAAAGCTGATCCTTTTATAATTGAGCCTTCAGAGTAAAACACAGCTTATTCAACACCTTGAAAGGTAATCTTGTAATACTCTGTGCCAAGAACCTGTTAGCCATATCTGGACACCTGACTTGTAGGGAATTGTGAGATAACTAATAGATATTGTTTTAAGCTATGAAACTTCTGATAATTTGTTACACAGTGATAGAAAACTGATATATCTATTAATAGTTCTTTGTCAGTTACTCAGTTATCCATCTTCAGCCATTTTTATAAAGATGAAGAGACTAGAAACCAGCCAGAAGTACTGAGATAATGTGATGTAACAATACTTCGTGGGTGTAAGCCTTGGGCTTTATCTTCCTCCTCTTTATGGTAAAGGAAAGAAAAATTATTCCAACTACAATCAATTCAAGTGAGGAGAGCTTCCAAAAGACTACCTATAGAAATTGGGAGTTTCAGAAAGAATTGAATACTGGAATCTCTTGTCCACACACACACTGAAGGACGGCAACTGACTGACTCAGGCTGCGATTAAAAAACTTACAAACAAAAAAATCCCAACAACTTCTTGAGAGAACCTTTCATATATCCTTGGAATTTAGAAAATTATAAAACAAAATGACTACTTTTGCCCTCCCTTATAAAAGTATGGCTTCTGGCTACAACAGTTTAGGAAGAAAAGTTTTGGGAGAGGAGTCATTAGCATCATAAGGCTTGCTGATTATTTGGTAAGGCAAGAATCTCTTGAGTTTTCCATGGAGGTTATCCATTACTTAGTTATCTTGAAAGTTACTCAACCCAAGATGGTTAGTTAAAATGAAAAGGGCTGAATGGTATGAGGTTATGGGCTATATTATTATGAGCAGCATTTATATGGGGACTGTGAGGGGGTCACTCAGAAAACTTAACCCCAAGTCAGGAAACTATACAGTGCAGAAATCTATGTGTTGCTTCTAAATAAATCTACAAATGCATAACACAAGATAGCTTAAGTCAGGTATTTAGCTTCTGCCATAGGGCTTCCAGATGGCACTAGTAAAGAATTCGCCTGCCAATGCAAGAGACCCAAGAGATGCAGGTTCGATCCCTGGGTTGGGAAGATCCCCTAGAGAAAGAAAAATGGCAACCCACTCTAGTATTCTTTGTCCTGGGAAATCTCATGGACAAAGGAGTCTGGCAGGCTACTGTGTATGGGGTCTCAAAAGAGTTGGGTATGACTTAGAGACTAAATAGCAACAACAAACCCTGAGTCAAAGTGATAGATTTGGAGTAGAAAAGAAAAGTTTGCCTTTATGGGAGTTGTCTTTTTTAAATTAAACTTTGCTGGACTTTAATTTTTTAACCCTGAGAGTGAACAGTCAGAAATGAAATTTGTTTATTGTATTATCAAGGGACAGAGAAAGGAAATATAAAAGGACATTGTCAGAGGCAATAGCTAGAGATAAATAGAAATAGTCTTTTCTGGTATGTTCCCCAGCATGTACAGCCATTACTCCTTCCAAGGAGTAAGCGTCTTTTAATTTCATGGCTACAGTCACCATCTACAGTGATTTTGGAGCCCCCAAAAATAAAGTCTGACACTGTTTCCACTGTTTCCCCATCTATTTGTGGTGAAGTGATGGGACCAGATGCCATGATCTTCGTTTTCTGAATATTGAGCTTTAAGGCAAATTTTTCACTCTCCTCTTTCACTTTCATCAAGAGGCTTTTTAGTTTCTCTTCACTTTCTGCCATAAGGGTGGTGTCATCTGCATATCTGAGGTTATTGATATTTCTCCTGGCAATCTTAATTCCAGCTTGTGCTTCTTCCAGCCCAGCATTTCTCATGATGTACTCTTCATATAAGTTAAATAAGCAGGGTGACAATATACAGCCTTGACGTACTCCTTTTCCTATTTGGAACCAGTCTGTTGATTCATGTCCAGTTCTAACTGTTGCTTCCTGACCTACATATAGGTTTCTCAAGAGGCAGGTCAGGTGGTCTGGTATTCCCATCTCTTGAATTTTCCACAGTTTATTGTGATCCACACAGTTAAAGTCTTTGGCATAGTCAATAAAGCAGAAATAGAAGTTTTTCTGGAACTCCCTTGCTTTTTCAGTGATCCAGCAGATGCTGGCAATTTGATCTCTGGTTCCTCTGCCTTTTCTAAAACCAGCTTGAACATCTGGAAGTTCACAGTTCACGTATTGCTGATGCCTGGCTTGGAGAATTTTGAGCATTACTTTAGTAGCGTGTGAGATGACTGCAATTGTGCAGTAGTATTAGCATTCTTTGGCATTGCCTTTCTTTGGGATTGGAATGAAAACTGACCTTTTCCAGTCCTGTGGCCACTGCTGAGTTTTCCAAATTTACTGGCATATTGAGTGCAGCACTTTCACAGCATCGTCTTTCAGGATTTGAAATAGCTCAACTGGATTTCCATCTCCTCCACTAGCTTTGTTTGTAGTGATGTTTTCTAAGGCCCACTTAACTTCACATTCCAAGATGTCTGGCTCTAGGTGAGTGATCACACCATCCTGATTATCTGGGTCATGAAGATCTTTTTTGTATAGTTCTTCTGTGTATTCCTGGCACCTCTTCTTAATATCTTCTGCTTCTGTTAGGTCCATAACATTTCTGTCCTTTATTGAGCCCATCTATGGGAGTGAATCTGGTAAGATCTTTCTATTGTTAGTTCTAATCCTGTCATCTTAAAATGTAAATTGTGGGAGTGGGTCTACTAAGATCTTTACAAACCTGAGACATTCTTTTGATTTATTGTAATAACCAATTAAAAAAGTATACAGCTCCCTTGCTAAGACTAGCGAGGGGGCACTCTCCACCCCCCTTCTGATGTCTGTGTCAGAAGCTTTCTCTGTCCCTTTTTATACTTTAATAAAACTCTGCTACACAAAAGCTCCTGAATGATCAAGCCTGATCCCTGGTCCCGAAGTTAAATCTTCTTTGGAAGATAAATCCGACACCGTTCACCATAAGCTATCAGTAGGTTGCCATATCCTTGTCCGGGGGATTGTCCCTATCCAGGGGTTGAGCCCACCTCTCCTGCATTGCAGGCCAATTTTGTACTGCTGAGCCATTGGGGAAGCCCTTGTCCCAGGCTCTTGCTCCTCCAAATTAGGAAATTCTCCCTCAGACTTCACAAATAATCTCCCATGCTGAAGGAAAACCTTAGTATTATTGACAAGTGACTGAGCATAAGCATAAACATAAGCATAAGCACTACTTTATTATTCAGAAGTAAGGCCGACTGAACCTAGTTGGATACTTCTGGTTTATATTCATTTTCATGGTATAATAAATATGATAAAAAGTATAAATAAAGCTCCATTTATTTTCAAAAATAACTTGACTGGGGATAGATAATTTATATAGTTACCCTATAGAGAAGTTAAGTCAAACATCATTCCAAGCTTTTTATTGCACAAGCTAGTCCTTATACTTAGAGGCTCATTGTTGCTGATTCAGAATGTTCTCGATTCTTGATGAATGAAAGGGCTCCAAATAGAGTGAGAATGATCTCATTTCCCATGCCCTGCTCTTATCTCCAGATGTTGCCCTCTATCACTTAATTTAGAAAATAATGTGTTAATTTTTTTAGGAAAAGCATTTGAAAGTTAGTCCATGCTGACTTCTTTTTCAATTTGTTTGCACCTACTCTATGGGTTGACAGAATCCTTGCTTTATGAAAGAAAGCTTCAATGAATATTTTCCCATCTCATTTTTCCCTCTAGATTTTACAGAATTTTCATTTTCTCTCTAGGAAAATAGATTCTGTGTACACAGTGAATGTAACTTATAGACCTTGGGGCTTGTAAGGGAATTTCAAGATCTTCTAGTTCACTGGTTTACCTGGTTAAAAATCAAAGTGCCTAGGGCATATTCCACAAATTGGTATTTTTCAGAGTCCTTTGGTGCTTTTGATGAATAGAAAATTTTGGAAATCTTTGGACTGGTCTTACTTTTCAGGCATTTGAATGGCTTGATTTTATATATATATATATATATATATATATATATATATATTCAATTATGCTTCAATCTGTAACAGAATCAAATAAGCAAAATTTGGGGTTAGATTTAACCCTGTTTCTTACAGGATTCCATTCCTTTCTGCAATCTTTCTTTGAAACTTTATATGTATATAATAAATGATGGCTGGAAGTGTTTTGTTTTAATTTCTACTCTGTCCTCATCTCTGGGCTGCAATCTAGATGGCTTAGAGTCAATTTGCTTTTCTTCTTTTAAGTGTCACCAAGCTTAAATTGTTTTCTGCCCTTCTAGAAGATTTCTCTCCCTTAATGCTATGGAGGAAGATGAACAACTCATTGAGCCGACAGGAGTAAGAGTAGTAGGATTAGCCGGGTTTCGGAAATGATATATGGTTGCAGGGTGTAAGATCAACAGAGATTCATATCATGAAAGACTAGGGAGACTATTGTAGCTGCTGCCATTATTTTTTTTTTTTAGTTCACAAGTCTGCGAGAAAAGCATCAAGATCAGCTGTAACTATATTTGAATTCTCTGGTTTTGTTATCAGCAAAACTGACTAACATTGCCTTCCACTCTGTGTGGTATTTTTAAGGGAAGCAGAGGTAATTAGATAGCTATGCAGAATTATTTGAGGAGTCAAACGAAGTTAAGTGAAGCCAATGACTAATGAAAATATAACACTGATTATTTTCACCTAATTAACCTCTGAGATGCTCTGATGCCTGGCCAAAATATGAAATTGGTAAAAATATATATGAAGTGAAGTGAAGTGGAGTCGCTCAGTCGTGTCCAACTCTTTGCGATTCCATGGACTGTAGCCTACCAGGCTTCATCCATGGGATTTTCCAGGCAAGAATACTGGAGTGGGTTGCCATTTCCTTCTCCAGGGAATCTTCCCGACCCAGGGATCAAACCCAGGTCTCCAGCATTGCAGGCAGACGTTTTACTGTCTGAGCCACCAGGGAAGCCCCCCCACCCCCTGCCAAGAAGAAAAAAAAAAATATATATATATATATATATATTTCTTTTAAATCTTCTCTTCATTTCCTTTTTACAACCAAGCATTGGGGGATTGGTTCTATACTAGTCTTCTTTCCTCAGGTGTAAGCAAAAATCTATCTTACTGGTCATTTGATTCAAGGATGGCCTGCCCCTCAGTATCAGTTATTGGCAGTTGATTTTAGATATGAGTGTTTTGTAACTGTATATGAATTTTACCCCTGAGCCTATGGTGTATAGAGAATGGGAGAGCCATCCTGGCATTGGACAACTTTCAGAATTTAGAGTTGCACTGTGCCTAATCAAACATCAGACTATTTTGTTTATTCATTACTAAAATTCAGGCAAATAATTTATATCCTCCTCAAAGCATAAGTTTCCTCAAGAATTATAACTGAAACAGTGTCATTCTCATTCTAATGAATCAGTATAAACATAACACCCTGAAGTTTAATGGTAATTGCAAAATGGGTAGACGTTTAAATAATTCAAAATGTTCTGAGTCAGATTCTAAAATGTCTGGATGGTTATTTGCTAATATGTTTATAGCTTTTTAAAGCTTACAAAGGGCTCTAGAATATAAACTCTTATTTAAGGCTCATCACAGACCATGAAGATGAGTTCTATGATCTTTATTTGAATTAACAGAGCTGAAGATGATACCTTAGGTTCCTAACTCAAGACTTCTGGCTCCCAGTCTATTGATTTCTCCATTTCACAGATCATTCAATCACCCTGTTATTATGGTATGTACGCCACAATACATAATACATATTTCCAACACTGTAGTTGTTTAGGATCGCAAAGAGTATATTTGACCATCAGTGAAGCACAGGTGATATTGAAGAAAAACTTCTGGACTAAGAATTAAAAATATATGCAACAATATCTGGGTTCTAACTTCTGCTATCTACATGTACTTGAGTAGGTTGTGTAAACGCCTCTGAAATTCTCTTCTCTTTTATTTGAAAGTGATTCTGAAGATTTCTAAAGAATCATGTTTTCAGGTTTCTATAGTGATTTTGTTCTTAAAAGATTTTGTTCTTAAAACAGTTTAGTACTCATGATTGTGCCATAGGACTACAAGCAGAGTTCAACAGGAAGGTTCTTCTGCCCCTCTAAGCATTGACTGGAGTCATTATCTTGGCTGCATTTAGTTAGAAGTGGGGTTGGGCTGAAAGATCCAGTAAAGTTTTCCTAACATGTTTGGTACTGAGTATTCTTCCATGTGGTCTCTACCTCTGTCTTTGGCTCTTTATGTGTAATGCGTCATCATTCAATCATCCTTCCTAGTCTTTTCATTATGTGCCTAACTTCCAGGGGAGAAGGAAAGGAAGATATCATTTTCTTAAAGGTTAGGCCTAAAATTGGCACACGTCACTTCCTCTGCATTCTGTTGGCCAAATCAAGTCTCAAGGCCAGCCCAGATTCAAGGAAGGGAAAATAAATGTTATCTCTTCATGGGGGAAGAGTAGGCATACATGAGAAAAGAAGATATACATGACACACTTTAGAAATCATACCACCATCAACCTTACATGGATATTGTAGCTATTCATTAAGAGACTGAATGTTACATTTGTTTAAAACATGGGTAGTGATTGGGTACCTGTTACAGGAAAACTGTTCTATGCTGTGATTATACAGTTGTAGACAAAGCAGGTGTTTTTCCTTCCTTGTGATAGTATAAATGGTGGCTCTCAACCAAATAAATACTCAGAAAAGCATTTAATTATAAACATAACAAGGAAAATTATAAAATGCTAAAGCACAACACCCTGATTTAGACTGATAGGTCAGGAAAAGCCTCTGAGCAAGTGATATTTGTGTTGAGAGCTTCAGTCCAGGTTGGAATTAGCCATGTGAAAACAAGGAAAAGAACATTTCAGGCAGAGCCCACAGCACATGGGGTGACTGAATGCTCGATGTGGCTGGAGTGTACAGGTCCAAAGAGCGGGGCATGCAAATGACCCTGGAGACACAGGCTAGGTAACACTGTTATTACTGCATGAATGTTTCTTGATTTATTCAGATGTGGAAAGCCAATTCAGTTAAAGATGTATCCATGCAGCCACATTATAGCATGGCTGAATGTGACTGAATAAATGAATGCTCAAGGAGTCTCTAGCTTTCTCCTTTCTGTTAAGGATGTTCCCACAGTTATAGACAGGTATGTGTAGGCAGGAAGAAGAAAAGAAAAAAAAATTCAAAGTTAGCAATTCAGTAACTTATTTTATAAAACAAGTTCATTTCTCCTTTCTGAGCATCTATAATTTCTAATGTTACTCTTATGACTTCTACATCATTGAGTTTGTGATCTTACCTGTAAATTCAATCTGCCCCAGGCCTGCAAACATAAAATTATACAAATTAATACCTTAATTGAGTTGAAAAAGTCCAAATAAAAATGACTGCCACTTAAATTTTAATTATGTGAGCAAAACATAAACCATGTTCTAAATGTAATGTTTGTTCTCAAGAAAGCAAAGCTCAAAACCAAATAATAAATTCAAAATCAAGCAGTTAGAACAGGCTCTATATCATCACACATCTTGGATATCTCTGCTTGGTACAGGAAGAATAAGCTTAAAAAGATACATTGCCTCCTGAAAGAGAAAAATAATCTGCTAGATAGCAGTTTGCACCAATTCACCACCTATTTACTGCATATTTATTGTGTGCTTAGCCCCATGCAGTGTATTTAAGGAAGATACAAAGAAATGTATGATGCTCTGAAACTCACAGCGTTGTTGAATGCACAAAAGCAGTCTCATCAGGAAGTCAAAATGGCAGAATAATGTAGCATGAAGAATATCATTTGTCAATACAACCAGTTGTATTGACAAAACATCCCTGAACTTTAGAGGCCAGTCCCCATGTGTAAAAACAAATAAGATCGACTAGATCCATTGAGGTATGAATAAATAGCCACTACAACCAGGCACTGTGATACCTTTATTGTCTTCCCAGCATTCATTCTCCTCATCTTCTTTCCACCTGTGGTTATGGATATATAACCCGGAAAAAAAAAACATCCTGTGTCTTAGGTCTTTCGATTCAGTGATTGAGTGAGCTGGGACATATGCTTGGAGTGAATCTCAGCTCTCACCCTAGGCTGCAGGGATGTATCTTCAATCTCATAATCCAAGAATTGCTGATGATTACTTGGGAGACACAGAAAGATATCTGCTTGAGTTGTTGTTATTGTTCAGATGCTAAGTCATGCCTGACTCTACCACCTCATGGACTGTAATACACCAGGCTCCTCTGTCCTCCAGTATCTCCTAGATTTTGCTCAAATTCATGTCCATTGAGTCAGTGGTGCTATTTAACCACTTCGTCCTCTGCTGCCCCCTTCTCTTTTTGCATTAAGGTCTTTTCCAATGAGTCAGCTCTTCACATCAAGTGGCCAAATTATTGGAGCTTCAGCTTCAGCATCCCCTCTTCCAATGAATATTTAAGGTTATCTGCTTGAGAATGACTGAGCGAATGTTGACCTAAGATTTGAGAGGTGTAAAAAGAATTGCTTGAAGCATTTGCATTGCTTTATTTTAAAAGTTTTATTTATCCTTAGTAATCTAACAGATAAGAAGACTACCACCTCTTGAATGATTCAACTAACCGAGGTCTCCCACATTGCAGGCAGATTCTTTACCATCTGAACCACCAGGGAAGCCCAAGAATACTGGAGTGGGTAGCCTATCCCTTCTTCAGGGGATCTTCCCAACCCAGGAATTGAACCTGGGTCTCCTGCACTGCAGGCGAATTCTTTACCAGCTGAGCTACCTGATAAGCCCTGTTCAGTCAATGCTGCTGTTGTTGTTCCATTGCCCAGTGGTGTCCAACTCTTTAAGACACTCTTTGTTCAGTCAATACCTACTTTCAATTATACTTGTGAGAGCAATGGTCAAATAACCCTAAAAATTCCTCTCATGCTGAGAATTCATGACACTAATTGCTTACAAGACTCACTTCTGGCATCAGACCTGACCAGTATCTCTAATTTGAAACCAATGATCATTTGATGAGTAGAGTAAGTTAATCGTATTAGCTGGAGTGGAAGGAAGAAAGAAAAGATAGAAGGAAGGAATGAAAGGATGGGGAAGAAAAGAAAGAAAAGCATGTTTAATTCCTAGCTACATAATAAAGAATACCATGGATATTACCCCTCAGTATACTTACATAGACCTAAACATCTAATCTATAACCATAAGCAACATATATGGGTTGTTTAAACAGGATAGAATTACCTGTTTGTTAAACAACAATTACCCTGTTGTTAAAACGGAGTATAATTTTAACTGTATTGTATTAGTGTTTAAAGGGAGATTTCATGTGATATTCAACTGTGTATTGGTTGAACCTAGCACAGTACTGGGGTTTCTGGTTAAAGAGATTTCAAGTTTTTTAACAAATATCTCAGTAATGAGCAAGGGCTGGCTGTCAGTACTTTGTATTTAATGAGAGATCACAAGGGTTTGAAAACAAAACAAGAGAAACATGGTGAATCTAATACATACATACATATATGAATATATGTATATATATATATTTGCCTGTGCAACAATAGATAAAATGCTGGAACTAAGATTACAGAAGTAAGTTTGGCTATTTCCAGGGAGAAAATTGGAAAATATTAAGCCTCTGTTCTATTTGGCATTCAACAATGCCCAGGAGTAATAGCTTTGTTGCTCTTGACACTTTCTATATTTTTTTCTTAATTAGTTATTTTTTTACACTTTCCATGGAAGGCAGGATCATATTATTAGCAGTTATTCACAATATACCAATGAGATGATCTGTCCAAACAAGGAGAGGCCCACGCAGCCCAAAAGATATGCGACCTTACTCTGAAGAGTGTCACATTGCAGTACACTTTTAAAATAACTTTTTAAAACAATTCAAGTGATACACGTATTGCTTGCAATGATAATATTCATATTTTTTTCTTGATGTAACACTTCATAGTTTGCAAAACACTATAGATGCTACTAATTGTTACCATAAGGAAATACCTCTATTGATGATCTCTGTGGATATAGGCATATGTTCTTCTAGTTAGGAACTGGGAGAATGTAGATTTGTTCTAGACAAATAAGAGTGATTGCCTGTGTCTCCCTACTCAGAACCAAAGAAAATATGGTGACAAAGGATTGTAATAGCATGTTTGAGTCACTGAGGATTCCCACTTCACAAAGGTAAGCTATTATGAGCCTCAGCTCCCTGTCAGCCCCACTGACAAGCTAAGTCTTAGTGACTACAAAAATATGCCTTCAAGTCAAATGGTAAAGTTACTGTCTAAGAGTCAAATCACCAAGTATAAGCTCAGAATGGGAAGATCAATTACATGGAAATATCTCTGTGGCTAAGAGACATGGAACATATCCAAGTCCAATTAATATAACCAGGCTATATATTCAGGCTGAATACCACTAAAGCAAGTGGTGATCTAATCAATACCATTTAGGCCTTCCCTAAATCTATTCAGATTTTTTATTGATTACATTTTTTAAGTGGTAGGCATCACAATATTAGGAACTAGTGATGCAAAGGTATTTGTAATACATTAAGAGAGATATGTATATAAAAATATACATGTATATAAAGATATATGTATAATGATAGTGCCATGTAAGCGCGTTATAATAGAGACATTTGCAAAGTGTGTTGAACTAAGCAAAGGCAGCTAACACTTTCCTGAACCAAAGGTAGTCAAGAAAGAGCTTATGGAGAAGTCCATTTGAGCTGGTTCTTAAAGACTGAGTATTGCAGAGGTCATCATAATGGTAATAGGTATTGAAAATGTCTTACAATGCATACATTTTTTAACATAATAAAAATAATACATTTTCAGTAGGTTTGAAGAGAGAGGATTGTTAATATCTTATATACCTCTGTGTACCAAAGAGATCCTTTTGTGGAGAGTCTTTTAAATGTATCATTTGTTTTAAAGAGTTTTTTGTGATAAAATTATTTTTCTAAGGATTTTAGAAAAACCACTAATGTCTCCCACTCCACTGGGTATTAAAGCTGGAGAGGAGCTGAGAGACCTGCTGCTCAGAGACCTGCCTGGCAGCTGACACAGTGAGGATGGCAAAGCAGGAGTCCAGCCGAGACTGTGAGCTTCTCTCTCTTACTAGAGACAGAAGATGGTCTTGGGGACAAACTACCATTGAGACACATGGAGAGAAAGATGAACAGGTAGAGGGTGGCTGGGTAGAGAGATGGATAGGTGATTGACAGGTAGGTATCAAAGAAGATAACTGTAAGTAAGGGTTATTGCTCTAAAGAGTTGATACTATAGTCCAAGTAGGCAGCAAGACTCAGAGGTGTTGATTAGGTAGGAAAAGTACACACTCAGAAGCCACCATAGAAAAGTGAGTCTTGATTTAGGTCTGAGGAATGGTTGGGTACACTGAAACTTGTGGCACAAAAGTAAGTTTAAAGAAAAACAAAAAGAATGTTGCCATGGTGAAACTTTAGTCTTAGTTTGAACATAAAGGTGCTATTTTTGCATAATGTTAATGAAATGTAGCAGGTGTCCTAGAAGTACCATTGATTAGGGAACATTCAAAGTTTGGAAAGTGGCAAGGGATATAAATGGTTCCCTGCTGGGAGCTGTATAATACACTGTTGAATTTCATAATAGGATCCCTTTGGTGTACTGAGGTATGTAACACATTAACATTCCTTCCCCCACCAAATCTATGACACTTGAAGACCATGACAGTCTTTAAAAATCTGGGATTGACAGATTAATATAAAAAAAGCAATTAGTCCTTTTACAGGTGGGAAAAATAGGGAAAAGGAGTGTTTAAGAAAGAAGAGAATGTGCACAAAAGATATGGAATGTTTTGGAGACAATGAATTCAACTGAGTGTGTAATTTGAGGGGATAAATATTGCTTAGTACTTTGGCATGGTGGGAGAAAACCCATGAGGCAAAGATAGTAGTAAGGTCATAAGGTTATAAAGATTATAAAAAGAGGACTAATATGAGCAAATGATGCAGATAAAAACTCACTTCAGCATCTTCAATGGAAGGTTGGTTAAGGAGGAGAGATGGTTGAAAGAAAGCTATTTTAAGGCAGCAAATATTTATATAGATTTTAAGAACCATTTCAGATTAAGGGAATGGACAAGAGATGTTGAGGCACTCAGAGAGTACTATTGCCCACAAGAAGAAGAAGGAGAAATAAATAATTATACAGGATACTGATGAGAGATGGTGTCATGGGAGGAACAGCTCACTGTAGGAGTGGTGGTGGTGGTGAGGTTTGGCACCAAAGCAGGGAGTGAACAGGCAGAACATACCCCACCCTTTCTCTCCTCCCATACTCCTATCTCCTGCTGGTGCTTCCCACTGGTGAATTTAATTTTAAACTAACCAGAAGAGCTGCCCAGATGATTTATTCACGTTATCAGTCTCTTGGGACACAAACCAAGGTAGAAAGAAAGACCATGAAAGAAAAGGGCCAGTGGTAAATGGAAACTAACAAGAACAACAGATTGGGAAGAAAAATTGTTGACTGGCTCTTCCAAAGACAAAGATATATTTCATTCAAGGTTTTCTAGCTCCTGTAGTTCTGATCTTTGGTTCTGATTTTTTTTTCTTCCAAGCATTATTTTAATAAATTAACCTGACTTTTGGGATTTCATGATAGCCAGATGTAGGGTGTCTAATTAGCCAATACAAGCCTTCCCACCTCCTGTTGTCAATAAATGTATTTATAACTGGTTCATATATTAGGCTTTTCCCAAGATCAGTTAGTATGAATTATTCCTTAATAACTTGCTCACCTCTGGGTACTGATTTTAGACATGACCCTTGAGTGAGTTGGCTTCACCAAATTAATAAACATCTGTAAGTAACTTGTAAAATTATAGTTTGCCACAGTGTAAAATCAGGACTCTCATACAAGCATAACATGAACACATGAAATTAATGAGGCAATCAGAAAGATATTGAGACTAGTTGAAATGAGAATTTGAGAAACTTGGTACTCACAAGAAATTTAATAAAGGGATATTAGGAAAAGACAGGAGAAGGCAATGGCACCCCACTCTAGTACCGTTGCCTGGAAAGTCCCATGAACAGAGGAGCCTGGTAGACTGCAGTCCATGGGGTCGCTAAGAGTTGGACATGACTGAGTGACTTTACTTTCACTTTTCACTTTCATGCATTGGAGAAGGAAATGGCAACCCACTCCAGTGTTCTTGCCTGGAGAATCCCAGGGACATGGGAGCCTGGTGGGCTGCCATCTATGGGGTTGCGCAGAGTCGGACACAACTGAAGTGACTTAGCAGCAGCAGCAGGAAAAGACAATTGGACCTGATACAAACAATGTAAGTCTTAGAGAATAAAAAACTTCAATATGAGAAGTTATTTTTACAAAGACAAAAATTATTTGTCTTTGTAAACCTTCCAATGAAGCTTTACTGAACTAAAAGTTGAAAGTTAATCTTGGCCTTACAGAATGGTGAATGTAGTCAAGAGAGCATCAATCAAAATGAAAGCCCACCACTGCAGTGAAAGAACATCCAATATTCTCTTTCGCCTAATTCCAAATTCCAGATACATTTTCTTAGAATATATTTAAGAATCTGCTAAGCTTCCTTCTCAGATTTCTTTATTTTTAGAAGCCTTTTTAGGAAAACCAAGTCATTACAGTTACATGGAAATTTCAGATTTACCTGAATGTGATGAATTCCAGGTTACTTTCTGGGGAAAAGAACTTGAGAAAATAGAGTGAGGAGATAAGGAAAAAGGGAGAGAGGGAGAGAGACAGGTTGTGGGGGGAGAGGAGAGATTATAGAAAGTTGATCCTTTATTTTATGTTAAAATGTGTTGTTTTGCTTTTGAAATGATTATATTTATTTCAAATTTTAACTTATGCAGTGTCTCCAATTAAATTTGGCTGACTTTTATTTAAATACCTGAGTTCAGTTCAGTTCAGTCACTCAGTCGTGTCCGACTCTTTGTTACCCCATGGACTGCAACACACCAGACTTCCCTGTCCATCACCAACTACCGGAGGTTATTCACATTAATGTCCATTGAGTCAATGATGCCATCCAACCATCTCATCCTCTGTCATCCCCTTCTCCTCCCACCTTCAACTTTCCCAGCATCAGGGTCTTTTCAAATGGGTCAGCTCATCGCATCAGGGGTTTCAGCTTCAGCATCAGTCCTTCCAATGAATATTCAGGACTGATTTCCTTTAGAATGGATTGGTTGGGTCTCCTTGCAGTCCAAGGGACTCTCAAGGATCTTCTCCAACACCACAGTTCAAAAGCATCAATTCTTCAGTGCTCAGCTTTCTTTATAGTCCAACTCTCATGTCCATACATGACTACTGGAAAAACCATAGCTTTCACTAGACAGACCTTTGCTGGCAAAGTTATGTCGCTGCTTTTTTATATGCTATCTAGGTTGGTCATAACTTTTCTTCCAAGGAACAAGTGTCTTCTAATTTCATGGCTGCAGTCACCATCTGCAGTGATTTTGGAGCCCCCCAAAATAAAATCTGTCACTGTTTCCATTGCTTCCCCATCTTTTTGCCATGAAGTGATGGGACCAGATGCCATGATCTTAGTTTTCTGAATGTTGAGTTTTAAGCCAATTTTTCCACTCTTTTCTTTCACTTTCATCAAGAGGTTCTTTAATTTTTCTTTGCTTTCAGCCATAAGGATGGTGTCATCTGCATATCTGAGGTTATTGATATTTCTCCCAGCAATCTTGATTCCAGTTTGATTCTATGCTTCATCCAGCCTCATATTTCTCATGATGTACTCTGCATATAAATTAAATAAGCAGAGTGTCAATACACAGCCTTGAATCTAGACTTCAGTTCAGTTCAGTTCAGTTGCTCAGTTGTGTCCTACTCTTTGTGACTCCATAAATTGCAGCAAGCCAGGCCTCCCTGTCCATCACCAGTTCCCGGAGTTCACTCAGACTCATGTCCATCGAGTTGGTGATGCCATCCAGCCATAACATCCTCTGTTGTCCCCTTCTCCTCCTGCCCTCAATCCCTCCCAGCATCAGAGTCTTTTCCAATGAGTCAACTCTTCGCATGAGGTGGCCAAAGTATTGGAGTTTCAGCTTCAAAACCAGTCCTTCCAATGAACACCCAGGACTGATCTCCTTTAGAATGGACTGGTTGGATCTCCTTGCAGTCCAAGGGACTCTCAAGAGTCTTCTCCAACACCACAGTTCAAAAGCATCAATTCTTCAGCGCTCAGCCTGCTTCACAGTCCAACTCTCACATCCATACATGACCACTGGAAAAACCATAGCCTTGACTAGACGAACCTTTGTTGGCAAAGTAATGTCTCTGCTTTTGAATATACTAGCTATCTAGGTTGGTCATAACTTTCCTTCCAAGGAGTAAGCGTCTTTAAATTTCATGGCTATAATCACCATCTGCAATGATTTTGGAGCCCAGAAAAATAAAGTCTGACACTGTTTCCACTGTTTCCCCATCTATTTCCCATGAAATGATGGGACCAGATGCCATGATCTTCGTTTTCTGAATGTTGAGCTTTAAGTCAACTTTTTCACTCTCCTCTTTCACTTTCATCAAGAGGCTTTTTAGTTCCTCTTCACTTTCTGCCATAAGGGTGATGTCATCTGCATATCTGAGGTTGTTGATATTTCTCCAGGCAATCTTGATTCCAGCTTGTGCTTCTTCCAGCCCAGCGTTTCTCATGATGTACTCTGCATATAAGTTAAATAAGCAGGGTGACAATATACAGCCTTGTCATACTCCTTTTCCAGTCTGTTGTTCCATGTCCAGTTCTAACTGTTGCTTCCTGACCTGCATATAGGTTTCTCAAGAAGCACGTCAGGTGGTCTGCTATTCCCATCTCTTTCAGAATTTTCCACAGTTTATTGTGATCCACACAGTCAAAGGCTTTGGCATAGTCAATAAAGCAGAAATAGATGTTTTTCTGGGACTCTCTTGCTTTTTCAATGATCCAGCGGATGTTGGCAATTTGATCTCTGGTTCCTCTGCCTTTTCTAAAGCCAGCTTGAACATCTGGAAGTTCACGATTCACATATTGCTGAAGCCTGACTTGGAGAATTTTGAGCATGACTTTACTAGTGCATGAGATGAGTGCAATTGTGTGGTAGTTTGAGCATTCTTTGACATTGCCCTCTTTGGGATCACAGTAGTTAATCTATAACCCAGGTGGCTAAATGACCAATGTGTAGGATATGCTGGACAAGAGGATGATTCACATCCCAGGCAGGGTAAGGTTGATAGCATGGCATGACAGAATGGCATGTTATGCAAAATTTATAATTTTTTTATTTCTGGAATTTCATTTAATAATTTTGGACCATAAACCATAAAACGTTTTGGACCTAAAACCATAAATTAGGGGGAACTACTATGCTACTGTTTTTAAGACGTTGTCTCTAGTAAGTAGTGAAGAGTTTAAACTATTAAAAATCTTCTAGATGCCCCACAGGACGCTATATTTGTGATACCTCATGTGAGATTATTTCTATATCTGTGGATGACACATTGTGGGATTGGATTGTGTTGAGTATGGGGCACTAGAAATCTTTATTTGAAGTCATTGATAATGAAAATTAACTGTTAGATAACTTTTAGTCATTTGAAATGCTGATCAAAAATATTTTCTTTAGAATTTTTTAAAATTTTAGTTTTACTCTCTATTTAGCTATCAGTATATGTATATATGAAGAGAGATCATTTTATTTTTCTTCCCTTGAATTTTAAAATTATTTTATCACTCCATTCATGTAGGTTTTTTTTTTTTTTATTAGTTGTATTACTGTACAATACCTCATCTTTTTCCTGTGATATTTCTTTTCTTCTCCTTCGTGAAGTCCTATAAGTTATAACACTAAATTAATGGAACAGTCTACTTTGGTTCCAGACTTTTATCAGTTCAGTGGTCAGCTACTAAAATTCTGGAGCTAAATTTTTAGCAGCACCCATATCCAAGTTCTATCAAACCAAATTTAGAACTGGGTTTCTCCTTCTGATAGCATTTGGCCTTTAATCTCCTGAATATATATGAAGACCAACATGTTACTTGGAATTAAAATACATGTTTGTGAGTTGACCTACTTACTATAATTTGTTCATAACCTCAAAATGAATACTACCCAGTCATTTGTGAAGACATGCACAGAGTGGTAAAAAATTTAAGTTGTCTGACACATAGGTTCTTAGCTGACACTAAATAAGGCAAAGTTTTGCCTTTCATTTGATTTTCATTCAAAATGACCACTTATGGAGACGGTAGCAAACATTGCAGTGTAGTGCAGGAAACGCCAGTTCTGGGCCAGTTGAATACCAATTCTGGCCACCTGTTAGAGGATGACCTCAAGTCACTAAACATTTCTGAACCTCATTTTCTCTTATAAAAATAAAGAAAATAGAGCGTACTTAGATAATCATTTTTAGGATTTAAAATTATAATCCGTTAAGATGTAGATGTAAATGTAGATGTAGCTACAGATGTAAATAAAGAAAAAAAAATCCCCTTTAGTATTCACTAATTCATTGTTAACAATGACTTCATGGAGAGTAGCTACTGCAAATAATGAGAATCAACAGTATCAGACTAAATTCAATCAAAATAGTTAAAGAAAAATTTTAATAGGGATTCCAGTGTCATCTCAGAGCAACAGAGACTAGAAAACCCAAGAGAAAAACTTAAATCTATTATAGATGCTAAGAGAATTTAGTAAGGAGGCTGGGTCAAAAAAGTATTAAGATCGATATCCTTCACATACACTAATAGTTTTAGGATCTAAAACTATTTTATTTTTCAGTAAGTGTTAGATTATTTCAGGAAATAGCAGGAGCCTGTAATCATTAGAAGTAGTTGGAAGTTTGACCTCCATTCCCCTGACTCCTGCCCAGCAAGTCTGACAGATTTTTTTTAATTTACTTTTTTATTGAAGGATAATTGCTTTACAGAATTTTGTTGTTTTCTGTCATACCTTAACACTGACAGATTTTGATGGTAAAGAACAATGAGTCCTTTTCAAATTTAGATGTTTTACTGCTTATACGGATGATGAAAACACAGAAAACAAAAGTAACAGCTACCTATGTCTCCTGCCCCATAGGACACCACCAAAACTAAAGGAAATAGATGACAATACAACTTGAGTGCTAGCTGCAACCTGTTGCTGAGTTGCTGACTGACTTCTACCCAGTTTTATAGTTTGCAGCTGTACTGTGAGGGTGAAGGCAAGACAGAACTCTTCATATGTCATCAGAACTTCGGAGAGGATGAGAAACTATCTCATAGATTGATTCCATAATAAAACACAGGTAGTGAGAAACGTTGCTTCTCATGTGACTCTACAGGTAAAGAACCTGCCTTCCAATATGGAATATGTAAAAGGCAAAGGTTCGATCCTTGGGTGGGGAAGATCCCCTGGAGGAGGATGGCAACCCATTCCAGTTTTCTTGCTTGAAGAATCCCATGGACAAGGAAACCTGGCAGGCTATAGTCCATACGGTCGCAAAGAGTCAGACATGAATGAAGCGAATTCACACACACAAACACATACACATACACACACACAGGTGAGAAATGGCCTTGTAGCAGTTCCTCACGAGATCTGGATACTCTCATGTTCCAGAAGGATCACAGGACATTCTGGCAAGATAAGCTGTAGTTAGGCCCTTCATCACACGGCTTTTGTGGATTTATCCAGAGTTATCAGGTCACTAGCCTGGATCAGTTCCTGTTACCTCATGATTTTCGACAGTGAACTTAAGTCTTAGATCAAGTTCTGACAAAGATATAAACAGTTACTAGCAATAAGTCAAAAAGTTGTCATGGTACTAGTTTTGTATCTCAAAGCAAGAAGCAGTCTGACAAATATCTACTTCAGAAGCCTCACTCTGAGGTGGACAGGATGGCGTTCTAGTGGGAGGGCCAGTCAACGGAGTCACTCCATGGAAAGCTACATTAAGGAAAGGAACATGAGGTGAATAATACCCTATATTTCAGGGACGACAACAAAACTTTGGGAAACTGGGCTCACTTTTCTTGGGATTCTCTTATCTTATTTGTGCTAAGGCAGTAGGATTCCTTAAAAGCTTTACAGACCTATTATATTTCTTAAACACCATTTAACTAGGTAATACATATTTCTGACATCTCTTTTACTAATCCATAAGACTTTGGACTATTTAAATAATAATATTCAAAGTGATCAATTAACATCTTTTGAATACATATGTCTGACTATGTATCAGTATTAATATTATCAAGTACTAATAAATTACCCTATGGTGGAGATGAACTTACACACACACACAGGCATGCACAAACATAACTAAGTACATCACTTGAGTACACTATATCTACTCGAGTATACTAAAGGAGAACTATCAAACTATGTAAAAGATAGAAACTCCTAGATAAACTAAATGCAATGGAAGAAAACACTCCCCCCCTCCCCCCAAAAAAAGACTACTCAGGAGTTTACTTGCTAAGAGGTAGACAAAGGAAGAAACTCAAATGTTGCTGAAGGATGTAAAAAGTCTTGAAAATAGAAAGATATATTATACTTTTGATTAAGAATGTTAATTATCATAAAAATGTCAGCTATCTCTAAATCAGTCCATAAAATTAACATGATTTCAATAGAAATACCAATAGCAATTAGACAAGATGACTTTAAATTTATATATGAAAAAGCAAAAAAAAAAAGTTAAACCCAGGATAATTTTCAAAACGAAGTGTAATAGGGGATAGTCCTATTAGATATTGTACTATATCTTTTGATTAAAGCAGTGATTCATTAGTACTTTTAAGAGACAGATCAATGGAGTACCCTTCAAATTTAAGAAAGTGAAAAAATGTAGGAATTTTTTATATGATAAAGTTAATATAGAAATCATAGGTGGAAAATGGGTGATTAATTTAACTAACTAGAAATATGCTTTTTTAATAATTTATACAAAAAATAAATGTTCAGGTGCTTTAAAGACTTAAATGTGAAAAGTAAAGCAAGGTACAAGAAGAAACATCAGAAAATTTTTGTCTTACATTGGATTGGGAAAGTTCTATCTTTTTGGAAATTTCTTTTTAATTATGGAGTAAAATAGAGGTCATGAAAAAAAATCATGAATATAGTTCTATATTAGTTCTATAGTTCTATAATTAGTTCTATAATTAGTTCTATATTATAGCAAAACACTAAAAAGAAAGAAACAAAAATTCTAGTTCATATAAAAGAAAATAGATTAGCTTTCTTAATAAGTAAAATTTTTTTCTATAAATCAATAAGAACCAATAACAGCAACCCAAGTTAAAATGGGCAAAAGACTTAGGTCAGTGAAATGTAAAATCAATGGTCCTTAAGAATGCAAATATGAAAAAAAAAAAGAATGCAAATATGCTCGAACTCATTCATAATATGATGAATATGTTAAAACTACATTGTTTTTCTATTAGCAAATATTAAAATATTTGCAAACACGTGGTGTTGGTGAGGATATAGAAGATAGGCATTTTTGTATATTTTCCTGGGAATATAAAATGGTACTATATTTATAGAAATGATTTGGCAGTATCTATGAAAATTTGATGCAAAAGCAGCAATTCCACTTCTAGGAATTTGTTCTATGTGCATAGTCGCATAAATATGTGCGTATATTCATTGCCACATTGTCTGTAATAGCACAACATTAAAAAAATCCTAAATACTAGGATTGATTAAATAGGTTATGGAATGTCTATGTAGTGGTAGTGACTGCTTTAAATAAAAAAGAAGAGGGAATTCATCAAATATGGATTTAGAAAAATATTCAGAATGTATGCTAAGTTCAAAAGCAAAGTACAGAAAGGAATATTGTACATTTGCTAAAAAAGGGGGAAAATACATATGTTCACTAGGGTAATGCAAAGAATGTCTGCACAAAGATTTGAGAATTTGACTCTGGTGGTGACTCCTGGAAATGGAAATGTAGTTGCTGGGAAATTCGGTTGAAGGGACATTTGCATTTTTATTTTATACCTTCTTGTACCTTTTGATATCATGGTGTATATCTGTTCAAAAAATATATTTCTTTGAAACATTTAAAAAGCATGTGTGAAGATGTGTCAGTCTGTCTGTCATGGAAGCAAGCCACCAAGGGAAAGAGTCATATTTAAAGTTTAGAGAAACAAGGTGTCTAGCTAGGTAACTACCAATCAGGAGTAGAGCCAGAAAACTGAACAAAAAGGAAGTTTAAGAGCTAAATCAAGGAATGCCAACTGTCTGCTCCAGCATCAGCCAACCTTATTTTAAGCAACATATATGGCTGTCTCCAGGCTGTGACTCAGCCTGTCTTGGCAATTTGAAAATCAGTTTAATAATCCCCTCAAACTTTAAGGCACTAAAATCAATAGCATTTACTGCATCTGATTAATTCATTCCCACTCACCATCTACTAGCACAGATGTTTTTCAACTAATTTTAGTATCAGATTTTTTTAATTAAAATATTTTACAGCTTCTCAGTAGCTACATAAATAAAATGAAGTTGTTCTGCTTCAGTGAGAGGTGTCGTGGAGATGCACTGGCCCATCTCCTTAAAATTCCTTGCTCAAATACCCTTCTTTTCAGCCCATTAACCTTTAGCCTCATTAAGTAAAGCTAGAAAGTCTTTGTTTCAAGGAGAAAAAAAAGAAGTAAAGATAAAGTTAAATAGACATTTGGTTTTGGTGACATAAGTGTTCACCTACAGTAGCAAGACAAGTAGTGAGATGTTCTTTTTTTGTGGGCAGAGCAGAGGTCAATAGGGATAACCCTTTAGAAACCTGGAAGTTTTACAGGGAACTTATCCTATCTTGGAATTTCCAGATTTTATATCCACTTAATATGCAGCCATGACCTATACCATGAAGAACAATAGAATTGGATCATCCTTCCCATCTTTCTTTTGGTGGCTCAGATGATAAAGAATCTGCCTACAATTCAGGAGACCCAGGTTTGATACCTGGCTTGGGAAGATTTCCTGGAGGAAGGCATGGCAACCCACTCCAGTATTCTTGCCTGGAGAATTCCACGGACAGAGGAGCCTGACAGGCTACAGGCTACTCTTCCATGGAGTTGCAAAGAGTCAGACATGACTGAGCAACTAACACTTCCACTTGTCAGAATGATGGCCCAAGGTTGAGGAGCTTTTCTTTTCCATCTTATTTGCTTCATAGGTTCATGTTGCCCATATTCTTTATACTCTCTCAATATTAACAAAATATTTTATTTAATAGTACAAGATTTCAAAGATCTCTGTAAATGCTTGTACAGACTACCAACCTGTGTGTGTTTGTGTATGTGTATACATGTGTCTATGTACCCATGCACATAAGCACAAAAGATTTCCTGCCCTTCAGTCTTCACATTATTATATTCACACCTATAAGCAATATTTCGTTTTTTATATATAATATTTCTATTGTACTCCTGAACCAGAGGCTTCAGTTCAGTTCAGTTCAGTCACTCAGTCGTGTCTGACTCTTTGCGACCCCATGAATTGCAGCACGCGAGGCCTCCTTGTCCATCACCAGCTCCCGGAGTTCACTCAGACTCACGTCCATCGAGTCAGTGATGCCATCCAGCCATCTCATCCTCTGTCGTCCCCTTCTCCTCTTGCCCCCAATCCCTCCCAGCATCAGAGTCTTTTCCAATGAGTCAACTCTTCGCATGAGGTGGCCAAAGTACTGGAGTTTCAGCTTTAGCATCATTCCTTCCAAAGAAATCCCAGGGCTGATCTCCTTCAGAATGGACTGATTGGATCTCCTTTCAGTCCAAGGGACTCTCAAGAGTCTTCTCCAACACCACAGTTCAAAAGTATCAACTCTTTGGTGCTCAGCTTCACAGTCCAACTCTCACATCCATACATGACCACAGGAAAAACCATAGCCTTGACTAGATAGACCTTTGTTGGCAAAGTAATGTCTCTGCTTTTGAATATGCTATCTAGGTTGGTCATAACTTTCCTTCCAAGGAGTAAGCGTCTTTTAATTTCATGGCTGCAATCACCATCTGCAGTGATTTTGGAGCCCCCCAAAATAAAGTCTGACACTGTTTCCACTGTTTCCCCATCTATTTCCCATGAAGTGATGGGACCAGATGCCATGATCTTAGTTTTCTGAATGTTGAGCTTTAAGTCAACTTTTTCACTCTCCTCTTTCACTTTCATCAAGAGGCTTTTTAGTTCCTCTTCACTTTCTGCCATAAGGGTGGTGTCATCTGCATATCTGAGGTTATTGATATTTCTCCGGGCAATCTTGATTCCAGCTTGTGCTTCTTCTAGCCCAGCGTTTCTCATGATGTACTCTGCATATAAGTTAAATAAGCAGGGTGACAATATACAGCCTCGACGTACTCCTTTTCTTACTTGGAACCAGTCTGTTGTTCCATGTCCAGTTCTAACTGTTGCTTCCTGACCTGCATATAGGTTTCTCAAGAAGCAGGTCAGGTGGTTTGGTATGCCCATCTCTTTCAGAATTTTCCACAGTTTATTGTGATCCACACAGTCAAATGTTTTGACATAGTCAATAAAGCAGAATAGATGTTTTTCTGGAACTCTCTTCCTTTTTCGATTATCCAGCAGATGTTGGCAATTTGATCTCTGGTTCCTCTGCCTTTTCTAAAACCAGCTTGAACATCTGGAAGTTCATGGTGCATGCACTGTTGAAGCCTGTCTTGGAGAATTTTGAGCATTACTTTACTAGCATGTGAGATGAGTGCAATTGTGTGGTAGTTTGAGCATTCTTTGGCATTGCCTTTCTTTGGGATTGGAATGAAAACTGACCTTTTCCAGTCCTGTGGCCACTGCTGAGTTTTCCAAATTTGCTGGCATATTGAGTGCAGCACTTTTACCAGATTAACCAGAGGCTTAATCACTATGAAATGTCATGATTAGTTGGAGTATGGAGGCTCAAGAATCTGATACTTTCTCCAAACTGTTTTCTGTCCCACTATGCAAAGTTGAGCAAGATATTTGAAGTTTGAAGCTGTTTCAAAAAGGGGACTGTGCATGTATTTACTTAGTAAAGCTTCTAAATATGATATGTGACAAGCCTAACATGTGGCATTGTTCAATAAATTGTTAATCTATTTGTTGTTAATCACGTTTCCAACAAAGGTTCATATAGTCAAATCTATGATTTTTACAGTAGACATGTACAGATGTGAGTGTTGGACCATAAAGAAGGCTGAACTTCAAAGAATTGATGCTTTCAAATTGTGATGCTGGAGAAGACTCTTGAGAGTCCCTTGGTCTGGGAGATCAAACCAGTCAATCCTAAAGGCCAATCCAGTCTCAACTTTCCATGTCTCTTCTCACCTCCAGGATTTTGATTAAACTTTGCCTCTGCCTAGAATTTCATCAGCCTTTCTCCATTGTCATATACTTAGCATCTCTCAACTTCTAAGTTGATTCAAACCCCCTTTAATGAATCTGGGAAGATGGATGTGGGGGAGATGAAGAGGAATGATGAGAGGGTTAATTAGTTCCCACTACCTACATCTCCCTTTCATGTAGAGTCCTGATAGATCTTTAGCTCATTTGATATATGAGCATTGATGTATTTAAGTCTAATAGTTTTAGGATTGTTAGTTTTATGCAGGAATTGAGATTGACACTTTTTTAATGACCCTCCTTAGAAAGTGTGAAGAGTGTCTAGAATAAATCTTCTTGCTAAATTGATTTGGGTTTAATGTATTTAAATAACTGCTTGTTTCATATTAGTTTTTACTAATTAGTTTAACATTTTAAAATGATTGAGAGTTTTTATCTTTCTGTTTGAATTCCTGCTACTTATGAGGCATTTAGTAACAAATTTTATGAGGTTTACTTCAGTGACTTTTGAATTTTTATATATATAGATTTTTCCTGAGGTAAACTTTTACAAAGCACAAGCTGGTTTCTGTTTTCCACAGTATAGTGTAATCAGTTCAGTTCAGTTGCTCAGTCATGTCCAACTTTTTGGGACCCCATGAACTGCAGCACGCCAGGCCTCCCTGTCCATCATCAACTTCCAGAGTTCACTCGAACTCATGTCCATTGAGTCAGTGATGCCATCCAACCGTATCCTCTGTCATCCCCTTCTCCTCCTGCCCTCAATCTTTCCCAGCATCAGGGTCTTTTCAAAATGAGTCAGCTCTTCACATCAGGTGGCCAAAGTATTGGAGTTTCAGCTTCAACATCAGTCCTTCCAATGAACACCCAGGACTAATTTCCTTTAGAATGGACTGGTTGGATCTCCTTGCAGTCCAAGGGACTCTCAAGAGTCTTCTCCAACACCACACAGTTCAAAAGCATCAATTCTTCGGTGCTCAGCTTTCTTCACAGTCCAACTCTTACATCCTACATGACCATTGGAAAAACCATAGCCTTGACTAGATGGACCTTTGTTGCCTAAGTAATGTCTCTGCTTTAATATGATGTCTATGTTGGTCATAACTTTCCTTCCAAGGAGTAAGCATCTTTTAATTTCATGGCTGCAATCACCATCTGCAGTGATTTTGGAGCCCAGAAAAATAAAGTTTGACACTGTTTGCACTGTTTCCCCATCTATCTGCCATGAAGTGAAGGGACTGGATGCCATGATCTTATTTTTCTGAATGATGAGCTTTAAGCCAACTTTTTCACTCTCCTTTTTCACTTTCATCATGAGACTCTTTAGTTCTTCTTCACTTTCTGCCATAATGGTGGTGTCATCTCCATATCTGAGGTTATTGATATTTCTCCTGGCAATCTTGATTCTAGCTTATGTTTCCTCTAGCCCAGCGTTTCTCATGATGTACTCTGCGTAAAAGTTAAATAAGCACTCTGAATGATACTTTTGATTACAATGAACCATGAAGACTGGTCAAGTTTTAAAACAATACTTTTAAATTTATCACTGAATGAGGTGATGAGAATGTAAGATTTTTGGAGAGGCCAAGATGAAGTGAAAGGCAGGAATAAAGGAAGTGAAAAGTCAAGGTAACAGTATAAAAGACAGTACAATTATTCACACAATGATATCATATATTTAATGTAATTAATGGAGACTCTCAAGAATGTGTGTGTGTGTGTGTGTGTGTGTGTTAGTCCCTCAGTCATGTCTGACTTTGCTACCCCATGGACTGTAGCCTGCCAGGCTCCTCTGTCTGTGGAATTTTCCAGGCATGAATATTAGAGTAATTTGCCATTTCTTTCTCCAGGAGATCTTCCCAACCAGGGATCAAATCCACGTCTGTTACCTCTCCTGCATTGGCAAGCAGTTTCTTTACCATAGCGTCACTTGGGAAATCCTGATGGGAAATACATTAATCCGTAAAACCAATATTTGTACTCCTTTGTTTATGACAGTAATGTACCTATACATAAAATGATAGTAGATTTGGACAAACGCAGCATAGCACATGAATACATATGCATACAGCACAACAGAAGCACAGGAAGAAGCAATTTACTCTGTGGAATGTAGAAGCGATGGGGGTTGGGAGAAGGCTTGCTTTAGATCAGCTTCCATCTAGAGCTGAATTCATTGCAACAATGCAGTTGAAATATATTTAAGTTTCACCAGACCCATAAGAGTCCTAATGACAGCTTCTTTTATTCTGCATTAGGATGTCTTTGCTTTCTCGAATATCAGTTATAGCCACTTCATTTTCATTTTACAGGCAGACACTCTGCTAGAAAATTTCCAAGTGGCAATTTATGGTAATGATATCTGGTTGCAATGCTTAGCATATGGTGAATTTTCCATAATACAGTACTTTCTCTGGTCCTTGCTATGTAATAGTCATGAAACTATATACAATGTTACTTGACCAGGTGGACCACAATAAGAGCAGGGAGGGGAGAATGGACTCTCTGTATTTTTTTTTTTTCCTTGCCAGGAAGTTAGAGTTATCATTCCACTTCCTTCTCCATTACGCATTTCTAAGCTTTTTTAGTGGTCTAGTTGCTAGCCAGCTGAATTTTCAAAACTCCTAATGAAACCACCAAGACATAGAACTCAAGACATTTGGATGATCTTTGAGTAAGAGTCATATGTGCATGCTACATTTCTGTTTCTCCATTGAACATTCTGTTTTGCTTATATATTCACTACAGCAGTGTTTGCCTTAACTGAATTTTATCTCTGACTCTAGCACACTGGAAATTTAATGTCTAGTAGCAAATTCATTACACAAAATTATTATATAACAAACAATTTGCTTGTCTCATGGAATTCATTATGAAGTGACTCTGTAAATTGTGTGAGAAATGAAGGTGGAGAATATGTGGTATTGCTTTTTCAGAGAATATTGGCTTAAAAGCATCTCCCTGGAAATAAATGACAATTTTAGACTTTCGTTAACTCTTTTGGGTTAGCAGGGTACTATTTAGTGCACCAAACAGTTACTTTCTAATTTTCTCACTGAAGTATTTCCTTTCTGACCTAAATGTACTCATGCAGTCATCCAAAGTTTTTATTAACATGTATGTGGAAATTTTGTAATTTTTTTAAGCATGAAAATATTCTTCTTTTCTAAGACTGCTTCTTTTCCTCTGAAGAAAAGCTTTCTTTCCCTTCTCTACATCTTTGCTCTTCAATGTAACAGAGCTCCAAAGGAAAAATTCAAGCCGCTTATTCCTGCCCATTAACATCTACAAAAAAAAAAAAGATTGCCCTGTGATCAAATTCAGCAATGGAATGTTAATCAAGGATAGGCACTTCTCTTTCTTATAATGAAGGGCAATGGCAGAAAAGATATATGTGTTTGGTTCTTGTTTATAACTGGCCTGGGTTAGCACTGATTAATATTAAAACTGATAAAGGAAATCACCTGGAACAAGAGTTTCTAAAGAGATGATGCTTTTGCTTGGTTGTTCCTCTGTTTGAAATAATAAGATTTGACATGCCAATTCTGTATGCTGTATGCTGGGGGTCATGGGGTCATATTGTGTATGCTGGCAGGTCTCTGGGGTCATTGAAAAATAAGAGTTACTTTTCTTTCTATCTGCCTAGTCTTCTATAATTTAGCAATAAGGCTGCTAGATACCTTTCTCAAATTACTTCTAATCACAACAATGGTTTCCAATCTCTATTCCCCTTGTCACATGACCCGATGACAGGTTACTTGGGCCACTCTTATGTACACTTCTGAGGTTATCAGCAATCCAAGAGTTAAATTCTCCTGTTCTCTTAAGAAAGCTAGAAACTGAGCTGGATGACATAGGTATAACTGAAATCTGTCATTTCCATAAAAAAGTACAAAGGGAACAATTTTTTATTTTTTAACTTTCATAAGTGAGACATTACTTGATAACTCCTTGCAACTGATAATATCATATCATTTAAGAACCCAGTAGTGGAGAAGAGAAGATATGATTGATGGGATAGATATAAAATTTAAATGCCTCTCATTCAAAATTGTGGTGCTTCCTCAAGCCTGTGTATAGTCCCTGCCACTTAAATTGTTTAATGTAGTCTTTAATTGCCTAGTGTCCTCCTTGAAGTGTTTGCAATACCAAGTCCTTCATGAACCTATAATTTTTATACATTGAAGGATATGAAGGACATTGATTATAATTTACATATGTTGTAGGTACACAGTGAACTTTAATTCTATTAATAAACTCACTTTGTTCTGTTACCTGATTCCCTCTAATATCATATTAATTCCCTCTAATGTTATTAAATTGTATGTGCAGGTGTTTAAATCCACTCTGACTAGTAATAGAAGCTTTATATTTTTAACCACAAGTCAAACTTAAGTTCCCCTTTGAAGCTTTTAATCATGTACCACATTTATTCCAAAGCAGTGGCCTTCCTTAAAAGACATGAAATAATTCAGACAGAAAGAGGAAAATATGAAAAACTTTTGATTATTTTAAGAAATATTTTAAGAAGTATACACACACACACACACACACACACACACACACTTATATATCAGGGCTTCCCTGATAGCTCAGTTGATAAAGAATCCGCCCACAATGCAGGAGACCCTGGTTCAATTCATGGCTCAGGAAGATCCTCTGGAGAAGGGATAGGCTACCCACTCCAGTATTTTTGAGCTTCCTTTGTGGCTCATCTGGTAAAGAATCTGCTTGCGATGCAGGAGACCTGGATTTGGTACCTGCATTGGGAATATCCCCTGGAGTAAAGGCTACCCACTCCAGTATTCCAGCCTGGAGAATTCCATGGATTATATATTCCATGAGGTCAGAAAGAGTCGGACAAAACTGAGTGACTTTCACTTTCAAATATACATGTATATAAATATATATCTGACACACAATGTTATATTGATTTATGGTGCACAAAATAAGGATTTTCCATTAGAATACACTGTGAAATGTTCACCACAATATGTCATTACCATCTGTCACCATACAACATTTTTTCTTGTGATTAAAAACTTTTATGATTTCTTTACTGCTAAGCTTTCAAGTTGGCAATACCCTATTATTGACTGTAGTCACCATATTATAGATTACACCTCGTGAATTATTTATTTTATAACTGTAAGTTTGTATTTCTTTATCCCCTTCACTCATTTCAGCCACCAGCCAACAATCCTCCACTCTGGCAACTACACATGTATTCTATGTATCTATGAATTTTGTTTTGATTTCTCTTATTTGATTGGTTTATTTTTCAGATTCCACTGTGCCAGTGAATATATGGCATTTGTCTTTCTCAGTCAAACTTGGGACTTCCTTAGTGGTCCAGTGGTTAAGACTCCACTCTTTGACTGCAGGAGGCAAGGGTTCAGTCCCTGGTCAGGGGCCAAAAATCTCACATGCTGAACAGTATCACCAGTGACTCAGTATGACTTATTTTACTTGGCGTGATACCCTCAAGGTTCATCCACATTGATATAAATGGAATAAGTTGATTCCTTTCTATTGCTGAGTAGTATTCCATTCCATCCATATTCCATCCAAAAACTAAGACCATGGCATAAAGTCCCATCAGTTCATGGCAAGTAGATGGGGAAACTATGGAAACAGTGACAGACTTCCTTTTCTTGGGCTCCAAAACCACTGCAGATGATGACTACAGCCATAAAATAAAAAGATGCTTGCTCCTTGGAAGAAAAGTTATGACCAACCTAGACAGCATATTAAAAAGCAGAGACATTACTTTGTTGACCGAAGACTGTCTAGTCAAAGCTATGGTTTTTCCAGTAGTCATGTATGGATGTGAGAGCTGTACTATAAAGAAAGCTGAGTGCCAAAGAATTGATGCTTTTGAACTGTGGTGTTGGAGAAGACTATTGAGAGTCCCTTGGACTGCTAGGAGATCAAGCCAGTCAATCCTGAAGGAAATCAGTCCTGAATATTCACTGGAGGGACTGATGCTGAAGCTGAAGCTCCAGTACAATGGCCACCTGATGCAAAGAACTGACTCAACAGAAAAGACCCTAAAGCTGGGAAAGATTGAAGGCAGGAGGAGAAGGGGACGACAGAGGATGAGATGGTTGAATGGCACCCCCAACATGAGTTTGAGCAACCTCTGGGAGTTGGTGATGGCCAGGGAATCCAGGCGTGCTGCAGTCCATGGTGTCACAAAGAGTTGAATACAACTGAGCAACTGAACTAAACTGAACTGAGTATTCCATTGCATATATGTATCACATCATCTTTACCCATTCATTCATTGATGGACATTAGATTGTTACCATATCTGGACTACTGTAAATAATTCTGTGATGAAAATAGGGGCTGTTTATGTTTTCAAATTAATGTTTTTCTTTTCTTCAGGTAAATACCAAGAAGTAAAATGCTGGATGATATAATACTCCTATATTATATTTTCAAGGAACATCAGTTATTATACACTACAATTTTCTTATGGGAATAAGAAGCTGTAAACTGGTGAAGAATGTGAGGACCCTAGAGCCACCCCAGTAACTATGGATATTTGACTAAGGCAGAGAAGGTAGTTCCTGGACATGTTTTCTGAAAATGGTAAGTTCCTTTTGCTCTGTCTGATTGGGAGATTTGGCTGAAGGATGGGTGGAAGGTCCCTTTGTCCACCTACTCAAATCCTACTATGGTGAACAAATGTGGAGAGAACACAAAATGGCATTATTTATTCCAAAGTATTGTTGTGAGGTTGATAAAAATACTACATTTACTATTAACATAAAGCTCTCTACAAAATTAGCTATTGGTTTATGTGAAATAACTCAGCAAGTAACTACTTGATGTTGCTTTTACCACTCCATTAATTCTAATCAATGATTAGAATTAACATTAGACTTATATTCTTTTCTGATTGTGTCCAAAATGTCATTTGCCCAGATAAAGTGTGTCAAAAGCATATTTACTTACAGAAGATTCAACTCAGGTAATGAGAAGTGATCCCTAAAAGTACTGATATATTGAGGTTTAGGAAATTTACTGATTGCGTCATGATCCTGTTAATGGTCAGTACTGTCAGTTTTATTCTGCAATGCCAATGCTTATTCACTTTTCTCAAGTATTTTTTTTTGAGTATTTTTGACTAGCTGCTGGTGGTGCTATGGAGAACTGAACTCTGAAGAGTACAAATAATTTACAAATCACAGTGTATTCATTGGTTGCTATCTTAACTTCCTAACACAGCCACCTCATAGAGCTTGGGGAAAGAGGGGGGAGATAGAACAAAATATATAAATTTTGCTTAGGCTTTCCTTCCGTTAAATGATGTGTTCTGAAGACAGCAGAAGGTAGGAGATAATATTGATCTTTAATTGTGAATGTTATAAACAAATACCATTTGTCACTCACAAGTGAATAGTTTCAGTAACTCATATTTTCCAGGGACAGAGAATAGAGATAATTATAAAGTCTTCATATGTTTGAATTCAACATGTATGTGTGAAAGTGAAGGTTGCTCAGTCATGTCCAAATCTTTGCGACCCCATGGACTATACAGTATAGTCCATGGAATTCTTCAGGCCAGAATATAGTCCATGGAATTCTTCAGGCCAGAATACTTGAGTGGGTAGCCTTTCCCTTCTCCAGGGGATCTTCCCAACCCAGGGATAGAACCCAGTTCTCCTGCATTTCAGGCAGATTCTTTACCAGCTGAGCTATACATGTATGTATACTTTCAAACATATTTAAATTTTATTATTATCTTCATTAGGCAAAGACTCACCCTCTTTTATATAGATATTTCTTATGATTTCTTTTGTTATTTCTTTTGCTAGTTTCTATTTTTTTTTTTTTTTTTACTAAACTGAGAGGATTCCATTATACTTCAGCATCCAGTTCAATCCTGGCTTTCTTAGAGAGGTAGAATAGAGTTTGGAGTTGTAGATAAACTTGGCATCATACATGAGAATATCTAAGTCACAGGAGTGTCATCACTAACATGTAACAAAAAGAGACAGAGGTTGGAATCCATTGCACTAATAGAGGGAATGTGAGGGAGCTGTCTTGTATCCAGCCTTATGGCTAAAGCACAAAGAATACCAGGAAGATGGGAAGAAGAAGAACACTTATGCTTTAGAAGGCTTGCCAGCATACAGGCCTCCTTCCAGAGGGACATGCCAAATCCCATGATTTCCAACAGGGATAATCAAGTACAAGTTCCGTCTCCTTAGAAGCTCTTACTCTAGGTAATTTCCATCATCAGGTACGATTTTAGTCAGTTCTAACCCAGGCCATCTATAAACAATGAGCCAACACATATTTCTTTCCAAACATGGCCCTTAATCATGGGAAAGAGAAGTACCTGTCTTTGATAAACATTATATAACTGAATTTGATCATAAGGCAATCTCATTGTTCATAGACTCTAATAGGACAAAATAAAGGGCTTGAATTTTGATCTTAGAAGCTTTGTTACATTGATGGAAAATGAAGAAGAAAGAAAGCTTTTCTTCAGAGGGAAGAAAAGGAAGAGAAAACAACACTGTCAATAGCAAAAGCCATCAGCAGACCTGGATTCAGATACATCACAGATGTTGTTCAGTCACTCAGTCATGTCCAGCTCTTTGAGGCTCCATGGCCTGTAGCACGTCATTCTTCCCTGACCTTGACTATCTCCTGGAGTTTGCTCAAACTCACATCCATTGAATCAATAGTGCTGTCCAACCATCTCATCCTCTGTTGCCCCCTTCTCCTCCAAAGATGTGGAACTGTCAAAAATAGAGCTTCATATAACTGTGATTAATATTTTTAAGGGCCAAATTGGAAAAAGATGATAACATTTATGAACACTCATGGGGAACTGAGCAGAGAGATGAAAACGCTAAGAAAAAAAATAAAATGGAAGTTCCAGAAATGAAAATTCAATAAAAAAAAATTGAAAAATGCTTTTCAAAATCCATCAGTAGACTTGATGCAGCTGCAGAAAGTATCAATGAATTTGAGGTATATCAATAGAAATTTTACAAAACTGAAACTTGAAGAGAACACAAAGTAGGGAAGGGAACAAATCAGGACTCTTAAGAGTCATGAGATGTAAGAAATGCCATACGAACCAGCAATCCCACTGTTGGGCATACACACTGAGGAAACCAGAATTGAAAGAGACATGTGTACCCCAGTGTTCATTGCAGCACTGTTTACAATAGCTAGGACATGGAAGCAACCTAGATGTCCATTGACAGACGAATGGATAAGAAAGCTGTGGTATATATACACAATGGAATATTACTCAGCTATTAAAAAGAACACATTTAAATCAGTTCTAATGAGGTGAATGAAACTGGAGTCTATTATACGGAGTGAAGTAAGTCAGAAAGAAAAACACCAATACAGTACATTAACGCATATATATGGAATTTAGAGAGATGGTAACAGTGACTCTATAAGCAAGACAGCAAAAGAGACACATATATAAAGAACAGACTTTTGGACTCTGTGGGAGAAGGCGAGGGTGGGATGATTTGAGAAAATAACATTGAAACATGTATATTGCTATATGTAAAAGAGATCACCCATCCAAGTTTGATCCATGAAACAGGGCACTCAAAGCTGGTGCACTGGGACAACCCTGAGGGATGGGATGGGAGGGAGGAGGGAGGGAGATTCAGGATGGAGAACACATGTACACCCATGGCTGATTCACGTCAATGTATGGCAAAAACCACTACAGTATTGTAAAGTAATTAGCCTCCAATTAAAATAAATAAATTAATTTAAAAAAAAAGCCATGAGATAAAACTGCCAAATATATATATATATATATATATATACTTGGAATACCATAAAAAGAAGAGAGAAAAGGGGGAAGAATATGCAAAGAGATAATGGCTGTGAATGTTCCAAAACTAAAGAAAGAATTCAAATCACAGATCCAGAAACATCTGAGAATACTGAACTGAATAAAACTTAGAAAAACTCATATAAAACTCGTGAAACATACTCAGGAACACAATATTCAAATTGATAAAAATCAAAAATAAAGAAAAAAATCTTGAAATCAGAGAAAAATAAAACTGAATTATGATGCATTCTGTAATTTGCACAACCCTGAAATGCAGTATCCCAAGTGAAGGAAACCAAAGTCAAATGGCTTTGCAACTGCGTGATTTTATTTATATGGCATTCTCAAATTTATGCCAAACTCTAAGCACAGAGAACATAAAAGTGGTTTCTAAGGGTTAGGGTGAAAAGTGATGAGCAAGGCTAGAGAGGGGTGGTAGGAAGATCTGTGGGTGATGGAAGTTGTGTATATCTTAATTATGGTGGTGACTGCATGACTGTACATACCTGTCAAACTTGCAGAATTGAGGAATGTAAATTGGAAAAGCCAGTATGGGAATTCTTTAAAATACTAAAAGTAGAGTTTCCATCTAATCCAACTATCCAAATCCTGGGCAAATATCTGGAAAAAATGAGAACTCTAATTCAAAAAGATACATGTACCCCTATGTGTATGGCAGCACTATATACAGTAGCCAAGACAAGGAAGCAATCAATATGTCCATCAACAAATGAAGGGATGAAGAAAATACATAGGAAATGGAATATTATTCAGCCATAAAAAAGAATGAAATAATGCCACTTGCAGCAACATGGATGGGCCTAAAGATGAACATACTAAGTTATGTCAGACAAAGACAAATATCATATGATATCAGTTATATGTGGAATCTAAAAATAGTGCACTTGATTGTGATATGGGCAATCTAGCCCACAATCAAGGAGCTATCACTAAGGATGATGCAATTCAAATTATTTATTTTACAAGTTACAGAACTGAGTTTTGGAGAGATTAAATAATTTTCTTAATATGCAATATGAGTAGGGAGCTGGCTCTGAGAATCCATCCTGAAACTTCTGACTCTGTTATGTCATTAAGCAGTTAAATTTAAAATCAAAGCCATCTAAATTTTGATGGGGTCAAATTCCCTAGTACTTCTTTCTGGCCCTGTATTTGCCATCTACCACTCTGGGAATGCTATATTTCCTAATTTCCTAATGGTGTAAGGAACCTTCATAGCAAGCAGTGATGCTCTTTATTTTTGAGAGTCATGCTTGTAACAAACATTATGGTAATTAATGATATAAATGCAGATTTTGATGTCTTTGCTAAAATAGCTAGAGATAACACATTGTTAGTAGAAATCAGAGATTTTACCTTGTAAAACGTGGAGCACTTTTTAGCATGCTCTAACCAAAATCATTCTTTTCACCAATAAAAGAAAAAATAGTTGGCCGTTTACATATGGTGATTTGAAAGAAACAGGGGGACATCCTAACGCCATAACAATGTTTCCTAAATAAGTGGTCCAGTCTCTGTACTCCTGGAATGAGAATTCTGTGAATAAGAAGTTTCATTTCAGTGTTGCTAGTTTCTTTCTTACAGGAGGATAATGTTATATAATTTCTGTTGTATTATTTATTTTTAGTTTCTCTCCAGACTCTGTGTGTCCTGAGCATCTAAGCCATCCTGTGGATGTATAATTTTCAATCTAGTCTTAACTGCCAGATTCTTGCCTCTCTCTGAACCTAGCTTACTCCATTCCATTTGAAAGTCAGGGTGACATCAAAGCCTAATAAATTTTGGTTCTATCAGTGGCATAGCCCTGTAATTTGGGTAAGTTACTTAAGTGAGTTAATAATATCTCATAAAACTTTCTTGAGAGTCTATTTAAATAAGAATGCCATCATCTAGAAGCTTTTCTCCCTGACTCTTTGTCTTAAATGTCTGTATTTTACACAGTTGGTGTTGTACTTCTGTGCTATCTGCTAGGCATCTTCCATTTGCTTCTCCAAACCAGCTTCTATACTTCTCCAACCTGACGTTTTCCAACCTGGGGAACTCATTAATGGACTACTTTGCCATTTCACTATACGTGTAGAGTTTGTCCAGTGAGAGGCTCCGTAGAGTGGAGGTTGGGATGACTATGAGGTCAGTGTTTCTTTCTTCAGCTCCTTTGACAGGCTGAAGTGAACTGACTATCTTTTACCAAAGATCAGAGCTGGTACTAGGAAGCCTTTTGCCTGTTCCGTTTGTGTCTTAGATCTGGTAATGGCTCCTTCTCCTTGCCCCTTTAGACCAAAGGTGGTCACCCTGCTGTAAGTAGCTTTGGAATACCACAGTATGTCATCTTGATGTCAGTTTTAATCTTGCCCATACTTTTGTAAACAGTACCTTTTAGGCATGATTGCTTCTGAATAACTCAAATATGGTATTATTCAAATAGTATTCAAATGCTCAAATTATCTTTCATCCCCACTGTCAGGCTCAGTTTCAGAAATACTCCAGGAACCTAAAAAATGGAGAAGAGAAAACTAGAGAGGAGGCACAGTGCTGTGATAACTCTGTCACTTCTCCATCAGGGATCAGCCCTCTATGGGGAACATGGCAAGAAAATAGACCAGAATAAAGATACATGCTTTCTTAACAAAAAAGTAAATAAAGCAAATTTTTTTTTCACATGGAAAAGTGTCTAAAAAAATGAAAACTAAATTATGTCACTTCAGCAAATTTGAAAGGTATAAAGAAAGGGAGATATTATTTATTGTAATGTAAACTGAACTGACAAAATTAAGAATAGTTACTACTTAGGTGGTTCCCAGAATAGATATATTAATGAAATCTTCCACCTGTACGGAGGGAGTGTGATGACTGTATTTAAGGGGAAATATTCTCCTTAAATATACCAAAAATAATGTTTTTTTAAAAAATTATATCTAGCAGAAGATACAGGCCAGAAAATACCCTTTCAGTATTCCAACGAGAAACCCTCAATATTCAGGATGCATAAAATGTATAAAATAGAACACATCAATATTTTAGGTCACCAGATTTTTAAAAACTTCTTGATGTGATGTAACATTTGAATTGTTTATTCCTTTTAAGTGTCAGTATCCTAATCACAAGAATATGCAAAATAGGTCACTAACACCTACCACTCATGTCTGTTTTAAGAAATAACTAAATTCCATATGTACAGAGCTTGGCACAAAAAGGCAGCACAAAAAAAGAGAAGAAAAAAAATGATTTTCTTTCTCACTTTTTTGGACCAAAACATTTTGAGTTTGTTTGTCTCTCTCTTTACCACTACTTCCTTGGTAACTCAGTGGTAAAGAATCTGCCTGCAAAACAAGAGACACAGATTTGATCCCAGGGTCAGAAAGATCTCCTGAAGAAAGAAATGGCAACCCACTCCAGTATTCTTGCCTGAGAAATCCCATGGACAGAGGAGCCTGGCGGGCTGCAGCCCATGGGGTCACAGAGTCAGACACAACTTAGCAATTAAACAATGCTTACTGCTACATTTTACCTCAGCTGTTTTCTTCTCCTAGACTGACCCCATTTCACATTTCAGTGTTTATCACAAATCAATATTCTACCAATCATTCTAGGAAGACATCCCAAAGACCACCTCACCCTTGAAGTCTTTCCAGATTCTCTTACCTGGACCTTCCCTGCATTGTTTACTATTTGTAACACTGAAGATGTTACCAGTTACTAAATTAAACTAGAGTTGTTTTTAAATCATTTATCTTCCAAAATACAAAATAAATTTTAGAGTTCTCACCAAGATGTTTCCTTGAGCATATGGAGTTTAAAGAATTACTTAGGTTGGGAATATAGATCTAATAAGAACAGAAGAGGCCAAGATGTGGTATTAAAAATAACCTATATTTTTGAATGGGGAATGAGAGAATAATGCTGATAATCCATTACTGATAAGTATTCATCATCACCAATCACGGAGCAAATGATATCTGCTATGAACCAGGCACTTTAGAAGTAAGTATATAAAGTTGTGAAAGATGTGTTGTCTGTTTTGAAGAGGTTTATGTGATATGATTTTTTTTCTTATAGTAGAAGAGGATTTGCATTAATCCATCCGCCTTCCCTTCCTGGAGATTGTCAGCATGTTTGCATATCAATTGCTTTGTGTTCTGAATACCATTTACAGCCATGAATTTTGTATTGATCACTGAACCACACAGAAGCAAACTCTAATCTTGTCATCTTATTTGTAACAATCTCTCTCCCTTAAAAAAGAGAAACTTAATTCTCTTCCCTCCACTTCCAGGTACATATACCTATGGAAGTATACTATATATACCAAAGTACCAGGGAGTGACAGAGGATGAGATAGCTAGACAGCATCACTGACACAATGGACATGAATCTGAGCAAACTCTGGGAGATAATGAAGGATGGGGAAGCCTGGTGTGCTGCAATTTATGGGGTCTTAAAGAGTCAGACATGACTTAGTGATGGAACAATAACAACCAAAGTAAAATGTTAATCCAAAAGATGAGCATAATTTATTTTCTAAAATGTTAGGTAATTTTAAATAGTAATTTTACATTAAAGTCTAGATACAGTATGGACTAGAAAGTTACAATAGTACATATCTTAAGACAAAATATCAGCGATCATGGAAATTGAACACTTATACTGGCTATCTCATCTTTTTTCTCAAGAGTCTTAGTTTACAAATAAATTCTCTGCTGCTCTTAGGAATTCTTCACTGGGAGAAAGTGAGTATACTTGCTTTAATTGATGATCAGATTATTAGGCCAGTGAGTGTTCAATTTGCATCTGCCAGTCATCTGAAGGTCACATTAAAACATGGTTCCTCCACCAGCACAGAGTAGAGAGATGAGAATATTCAGGTATATTATTTGTGGATCTGGGATCATGGGTTAAGGGATTTGGCCTCTATGTAGAGCTATCAGAAGCTATGGAGCATGTCATCCTAGGCAAGTTGAGTCAAGCCTACTCACAATTCCATTTCTGACTAATTTTTAAGACATGCTTTTAGAGTGACTAAGATTATATTTTCTAAAACGTCTGCACAAGGCACTGTGAAGGCGTCCTCAGTGGCTTAGTCTTTCAGAAAATCAATGTCAGAAACTCAGGCCTAGTCATCTTGTAATATCAAACTACATCACTGTCCATTTCAAAACCTACTTTGCAAGGATTTAATATTATTTTGATGATGTTCTATTATATAAATATTGTACAGAAACACCCCCCACCAAACTTGAGATGCAAACGGAATAAGCTGTATGCTCTTAATCTTGCCCATTTTATTTCATTATTTAGATGCTCTCTGCTTTCAGTTTTCTGAATTAAAGACCGTTTCTTTTCTTTCCCTCTGCTTCTCTGGACATTGCTGGGCCTTCCCCAGTTTGGACATTCAATGGGCTCTTACAAAAACCCTTACCATAAGCAGCAATCAGAAAATTCAGAGCAAATGTAGGATTTGACATTGCCCCTACTTAGAAGACAAACTTGATGTATAGCAGAGGGTAACTGATAACTGCTTGAGGCAATCATAGTCACACCTCAGTTGTATATTTGGCCATAAAGTTTATAGAATAGTGGTTAAACATGTGATCTTCAATATTAAACAGGGCCAGGCTTAACTTTACCCCGTGACATTTAATAAAAGTTTAATTTGGGGTGAATTATTTGAGTAAATCAAGTTTGCTAATCTGTAAAATGGGTACAATGGGGATGCTGATCTTATAAATTTGTCATGTTAATGAAATGGGACCATACTTGTACGACACAAATATAGTCTTTATTAATATGATGTTAGTGTTGTTTCCAAACATTCATCATTTTCTTTAGTTTCTTCCTGTTTCTTCTTTGTAGGGCTAAATTTTATGATGATTATCCTGAAAATTTTTCTTTCAGTTTCTAAAACTCTATTGTCCTACCTAGCGGGGACCTCTTCACACCTACTTTGACCAGCCTCTTTGGACACTAGACTCTCCTGTGCATTCTAGTTTGTTTAGATACTCTGATTTTGTTATCAGCTTCATTCCATAATCTATAAAACACTTTTTTTTCCATACAAATTGTTTTTTTATTTTACTCTCTCACCTGCACACCAGTCCAGTCACTTTGTTAATTGTGCATCTTGGCTCTTGGTAGTAGTGTTAGTTGCTCAATCATGTCCAACTCTTTGCGATCCCATGGACTTTAGCCTGCCAGGTTCCTCTGTCTGTGGAATTCTCCAGACAAGAATTCTGGAGTGGGTTGCCATGCCCTTCTCCAGGGGATCTTCCTGACCCAGGGATCAAACCTGGGTTTCCTTCACTGCAGGCAGATTCTTTATCATCTGAGTCACCAGGAAAGCCCAAAGTGTTAGCTGCTCAGTCGTGTCCAAATCTTTATGACCTCATGGGCTGTAATAGAATACTGGAGTGGGTAATTATTCCTTTCTCCAGGAGATCTTCTGACCCAGGGATTGAACCCAGATCTCCAATGCTGCAGGCAGGTTCTCTACTGTCTGAGCCACCAGAGAAGTCAATCTTGGCTCTTGGACTCTTACATAAAATCTGTAGCTGTATGCTACAGATGCCAACTCATGGACTGTGAAATCTGTCTCTAACAATCCAGGATTTCATGGCTTCTTTATGCCTTCTTTTCTTTCTTGAGACTAAAGAGTGCTAGGGTTAGTCACTCAATTATGTCTGACTCTTTGCAACCCCCATGGACTGTAGCCTGCCAGGAGTCTTCAGTCTAGAATTCTCCATGCAAGAATATTGGAGTGAATAGCCATTCCCTTCTCTAGGGGATGTTCCCAACCCAGGGATTGAACCCAGGTCTCCTTCATAGCAGGCAGATTATCATCTAAGCCACCAGGGAAGCCCAGAAGAGTCAGATATTATTTTTTTCTTATAGAAGAGTGTAGTTCAATAGGAAAAAAAAATTAGACTGAAAATCATTAGCTTTTCAACCTTCCTTAAAAGTCTTCAAGACAAAATTTTCATCTATCTTGGCACATGCCAAGATGGTTTTATTCTTCACCTCGGTTAGAATACATAGGCTTTTCTTCTCTTCAAAGCTGACTGATTCAATATTAGTATTATGGATGACACTTAAGGCAAGAAATCAAGTTATTTTATGCCATATTTGTTTGCTGGTTTCTAAGAAGTCTCTATTCAGAAATTCATTTGAAAGCTTGAGAAAAACTTAGGGTAGATCTTAGGTGGATAAGAGCAGCACAGAGAATGGAGTAATAGTCACTACTCATAATGAGAAGACAAGATAATTATTTTATAGTCTAGGCCTTGATAACTATCCAGAAAAAATATTTATTACAAACTTGCTGCTTTCAGAACCTGTTCTAGTACCTAAGGCATTGATGAAGAATATCAACAACTAGATAAATAAAGATCCCCTTAAGATGAAATGGTACTCAAGGTTAATAAAAACTATAAGTAGAATAGTTTCATTCCTTGTGACCTGAGAGGTAGAAGGAACTTTCCTCATATTCCTAGTTAAAATATCTACCTACTCCACTTGGTCATATATCAGTTATTTATACCTCAGATTCAAATTACAGGAATATATTTCTTCCAAGAGGGACTTTCCCCCTTTCAGATTACATATAATACTGAAAGGAGTGAGCATCATATTTATACTATTCTTAGGCTTTTCTGATGGATTAATGAATTGCTATTGTGCTCTTCAGTCTGATGGACAATTCAAAGCAGATAAATATAGGCAAGGGGAGAAGAAAATAAGAGTATTGGACATCTACATGTGAGTAGAAAGGTGAGTAGAGAGGAAATAGGAAGGCACTGAAAGTAAACTAGATTTATTTCATCATTTGGGTAGTACGTTTTTCTGCATCAGTTTAGTTCAGTTCAGTTGCTCAGCCATGTCTGACTCTTTGCGACCCCATGGACTGCAACATGCCAGGCTTCCCTGTCCATCACCAATTCCCAGAGCTTGCTCAAACTCATGTCCATCACGTCAGTGATGCGATCCAACCATCTCATTCTCTGTCATCTGCTTCTCCTTCCGCCTTCAATCTTTCCCAGCATCAGGGTCTTTCCATTGAGTCAGTTCTTTCCGTCAGGTGGCCAAAGCATTGAAGTTTCAGCTTCAGCATCATTCCCTCCAATGGATATTCAGGAATGATTTCCTTTAGGGTTGACTGGTTGTATCTCTTTGCAGTCCAAGGGACTCTCAAGAGTCTTCTCCAACACCACAGTTCAAAAGCATCAGTTCTTCAGTGCTCAGCTTTCTTTATAGTCCAGCTCTCACATCTATACATGACTACTGGAAAAACCATAGCTTTGACTATATGGATCTCTGTTGGCAAAGTAACATTTCTGGTTTTTAACATGCTGTCTAGGTTTGTCCTAGTTTTTTCTCCAAGGAGCAAGCGTCTTTTAATTTCATGACTGCAGTCACTATCTGCAGTGATTTTGGAGTCCAAGAAAAGAAAGTCTGTCACTGTTTCCATTTTTTCTCTGTTTATTTGCCATGAAGTGATGGGACTGGATGCCATGATCTTAGTTTTTTGAATGTTGATTTTTAAGCCAGCCTTTTCACTCTTTTCTTTCACTTTCATCAAGAGGTTCTTCAGTTTCACTTTGCTTTCTGTCATAAAAGTGGTGTCATCTATATATCTGAGGTTATTGATATTTCTCCTGGAAATCTTGATTCCAGCTTGTACTTCATCCAGCCTGGCATTTCGCATGAGGTACTCGGAGTATAAGTTAAATAAACAGGGTGACGATATACACCTTGATGTATTCCTTTCCTAATTTGGAACCAGTCCATTGTTCCATGTCCAGTTCTAACTGTTGCTTCTTTACCTGCATACAGATTTCTCAGGAGGCAGGTAAGGTGGTCATGTGTTCCTATCCCTTAAAGGATTTTCCATAATTTGTAGTGATCCACACAGTGAAAGACTTTGGTGCAGTCAATAAGGCAGAAGTAGATGCTTTTTCTGGAATTCTCTTGCTTTTTCTATGATATAACAGATGTTGGCAATTTGATCTCTGGTTCCTCTGCCTTTTTTAAAGCCAGCTTGAACATCTGGAAGTTCTCAGTTCATATATTGTTGAAGGCTGGCTTTGAGAATTTTGAACGTTACTTTGCTGGCATGTGAGATGAGTGCAATTGTGCAGTAGTTTGAAAATTCTTTGGGACTGCCTTTCTTTGGGATTAAAATGAAAACTGACCTTTTCCAGTCCTGTGGCCGCTGCTGAGTTTTCCAAATTTGCTGGCATATTGAGAATAGCACTTTCACAGCATCATCTTTTAGGATTTGAAATAGATCAGCTGGAATTCCATCACCTTCCAGTAGCTTTGTTCATAGTGATGCTTCTTAAGGCCCACTTGACTTTGCATTCCAGCATGTCTGGCTCTAGGTGAGTGATCACACCATCATGATTATCTGAATTGTGAAGATCTTTTTTTTTGCCTAGTTCTTCTGTGTATTCTTGCCACCTCTTCTTAATATCTTCTGCTTCTGTTAGGTCCATACCATTTCTGTCCTTTGTTGTGCCCATATTTTCATGAAGTCTTCCCTTGGTATCTCTAATTTTCTTAAAGAGATCTCTAGTCTTTCTCATTCTGTTGTTTTCCTCTATTTCTTTGCATTGATCACTGAGGAAAGCTTTCTTATCTCTCCTTGCTATTCTTTGGAACTCTGCATTCAAATGGGTATATCTTTCCTTTTCTCCTTTGCCTTTCACTTCTCTTCTTTTTATAGCTATTTGAGGCCTCCTCAGACAACCATTTTGCCTTTTTGCATTTCTTTTTCTTGGGGACTGTCTTGATCACTGCCTCCTGTAAAATGTCAGGAACCTCTGTCCATAGTTCTTCAGGCCCTCTGTCTATCAGATCTAATCTCTTGAGTCTAATCCCTTGAATCTACAGTCAGTTCCAGTGTATAATCCTAAGGGCTTTGATTTATGTCATACCTGAATGATCTAATGGTTTTCCCTACTTTCTTCAATTTAAGTCTGAATTTGATAATAAGTAGTTCATGTATATCAAATAATCATATTAAACAAGTTTATTATATTCAATATTTTATTAAAATATATAAAAGTGAAAAGAATTAAAAGAAAGTCCCTGCAAACTGTTCTCATTTTGTGATGGGGAGGAAGTACTGCTGTTGGGGTGGCAAAACATTTTTGTGTTAAACTGACAGGGACTGAAGAAAAGAAGAATCAAACAAGAAGAAGGAAATGTCTTCTTCCTCTTCCAGCTCTGAACTTCCCTCTAACTACTCCTGTTGGCACAGCCTATCAAAGAGCCAGCTGTCAAAGCATAGATATGGTTGCAAAATTCCAGAAAAGAGATAACAAAGGTCATCTCTTATCATAATTGACTCACAGGATCAATTCCACAGCTTCCTATTTTATACAGTTCAGCTGACTAGGACTTGGTGCAAACACACAGCAGGCAAAAAGAGGATATGATTCTAATGAAGGCATAGTTTTATTTCAATATATTATTAACACCAGGTTCACATGTGCTCGTTCATTTTCCAAAATAAAATGTTATTCACAGTGCAAGTGAAATTCAAGATGAATTCAAGAAACAGCCATTTCTATGCACAAAAGATTAAAATTTACAGTCCTACAACATCAAAATTACATTTATTAATTATGCACCATGATATAAATGTTCAAGAAGAAATACCTGGGAGAGAATATGTTGGATCAACACCATGAAAACGACCATGATGAGGAAGTCAGGGTTCATTTCAAAGACATGCTGCACAGAGTTGCTTTCACACTGTGTCTTATTGAATTTCTTTGTCTTTGTGGTATAAACTGCCGAAGAGAAAAAGAATAGAGATAAGTAAACTTTTAGGTTTTCTTCAAGCCCAATAATTATATTTCTGTGCATTATGGCACATCTAGAAAATGCTTCCAAGTAATTCCTCTGTCTGGTTACCTCAAGTCATGATCAAATCTTTGAAATGGACTATCAAGGTCTATTTCACTTTCTCTGCTTTGTTACTAAAACACAGAATGAAGGAGCAGAACAATGCCTCAAACTGACAAATGGTCAGTAAATTTTGTTAACTGACACTTGACTGGATGGCTAGACAGAGGAAGGGTAAATGAAAGAATGCATAAATATGGAGTTTTCATGATTTGTTGTGAGGTGTATGAGAACTGTTGCTATATCCTACTTAAAAATTGAAAGATTGTGTGATGGTTAATTTCATGTATCACCTTGACTGGGCCACAGATAGAGTGCTCGGATATTTGGCTGAACATTATTCTGGCTGTTTCTGTGGGAGTGTTTTTAGATGAGATTTACATTTAAATCCATGGACTGAGTAAAGCTGATTGCCATCCCTAATGTGGATGGGCTTCCCCCAATCAGTTGAAGGAAGGCCTATTAAAAGCAAAAAGACCTGCTCTTGACTAAGAGAGAATTCCTCCTGCCAGACTACCTTCGAACTGGGACATGGGCTTTTCCGTGCCTTTGAGCTTCACAGGAAATATTGGCTCCTCTTGTCTCGAGCCTGCTGACCTTCACATAAGAAATAAACTAGGTGCTTCCTATTTAATAAGTCTTTGAAATGAGCTTAGAACTATGTCACTGAATCTCTTGGGGCTTCATCTTGCCAATTCACACTACAGACTTTGGGACTTCTCAGCCTCTATAGTCTCGTGAGACAATTCCTTATAATCTCTCTGTCTCTCTTTCTGTCTTTGTCTCCATCTCTCCCCTGACCTCACATGTAGCTATAGATATAGATACACATAAACCCACATATAGACACACTGCATTACTCATACTTATTGGTCTTGTTTCTCTGGAGAACTCTGACTAATATGAATAGTGATTCAAATAAATGAAGCAAAGAGACAAAATAGAGATTGAAGGACTCCTGGCTTTTCAAGTCGAACTTGCAATTTGTATGCTCCCTTTCTCCTTTGATGCCACTGTTATAATAATTACTAGTGCCACTAGCTGGGGATCCAACCAGTCCATTCTGAAGGAGATCAGCCCTGGGATTTCTTTGGAGGGAATGATGCTGAAGCTGAAACTGCAGTACTTTGGCCACCTCATGCGAAGAGTTGACTCATTGGAAAAGACTCTGATGCTGGGAGGGATCGGGGGCAGGAGGAGAAGGGGACGACAGAGGATGAGATGGCTGGATGGCATCACTGACTCTGTGAATGTGGGTCTGGGTGAACTCCGGGAGTTGGTGTTGGACAGGGAGGCCTGGCGTGCTGCGATTCATGGGGTCACAAAGAGTCGGACACGACTGAGCGACTGAACTGAACTGAACTGATCAACCAACCATGTACTATCCATTTTCCCTACTTTATCTCATTCATGGCTTTTGAAAAAATTTTTGAGGAGAAAACCTAAAGCTGAACGAATAGTAACTTGCCTAACCTTACAAAGCTGATAAAAGATAAATGCTATATTACAATCCATAGTCTTCTGATTTTAAATTTTGCATTCTTAACCAGTTTGGGCTTGGATATTAACTTACTGGGTTCCCTGCAACAAATTTGTCCTTATTGTCCACGTGTGGTTTCCTTACTTTTATAAAAATGAGGCATTGCATGTGATAATCCTCTACTACTCCTTCTAGCTTTGATGGTCTGTGATTAAGTAATCCTTAAGAAATAGATAAAAAGACTAGAGTACCTCAGCCACAGCTGGAGTGGGACCAAACAAGTGCCATGCAATCCCAAATTCAGCACCTGATTAACACCTCTGCAGTGATGTGAGAGGGTTGACAGAAGCTCTCACAGAGCAAGGTGGAGACCCTTTGATTACCCAAAAGTATTGTGTCTACTGTTCTGATGTAGTGGTTGTCCCCACCAGTTTTAAAGTATTTAACTAAATAAGTAGAAAATTATGAAGTTAGAAATTAGCTTTTTTTTTTTTTTTTCACTTTCTCTCACCTCTCTGAATATCCCATGGTTTATCCTTTTCATGCTCTGGGTCTTCTTGTCCTGATCCCATCATCACCCAAAAGTCATTGACTGCATATATTTCTCCCTCTGATTCCCCTCTCCTTCTCTGTTTCTTCTGAATCCACATTCTTCATCTCACTTATTATTCCCTCAGGACTCTGAGGTCAAATCTGATGGACTAACCAGGTTTTCCAAAGAGTGTCTGGCATAGATTATTAAATTTATTTTCACCAAGAAACAGGAGGTTCTGACAACAGATAACTTTATAATTTTATTCAATTATTTATTTTTGACTTCGGTGAGTTTTTGTCACTGTACAAGCTTTCTCTAGTTGCCATGAGTGGGGGCTACTCTCTAGTTTCAGTGCATGGGATTATCATTGTGGTGGCTTCTCTTGCTGGGGAACACAGGCTCTAGGGGCTCTTCAGGCCTGAGTAGCTGCAGCTCACAAGCTCCAGAACACAGGCTCAATGCTTGTGACATATGGGCTTAGTTACTTTGTGGCAAGTGGTATCATCTCCTATCAGGGATCAACCCCATGTCTCCTACATTGGCAGGCAGATTTTTAATCATAGGACCACCAGGGAAGACCCACCAGATAACTTTAGAAAGGACTAAATTAGACATCATTGCATTTGATTCTTTATTATAGAACTTCTCAAGGCCTTTAATGTGTGTAAGCATGCATCCTCAGTCGCTTCAGTCTTGTCCAACTCTTTGTGACTCTATGGATTGCAGACTGCCAGGTACCTCTGTCCATGGGATTCTCCAGCCAAGAATACTGAAGTGGGTTGCCATGCTCTCCTCCAGGAGGTCGTCCCAACCTGGGGATCGAACCCACATCTCCTGCATCCCAGGTGGATTCTTTACCCACCAAGCCATTTGGGAAGTCCTCTGTAATATGTAAATGTGTCCAATTAAACTTCCAATTAAGGTAAGGTGAATGTGTCCAATTAAGATTTATGCAATAGTATCATATTTTATTTTACTTAGGTGCACTTCTTTCTTGAAGTATTCTGAAGGATTAAAGTTCTATAGGATACATTTTGGAAAATAGTAAAATAAAGATTTCCCAACATGTAAATTGATGCTTTTGAACTGTGGTGTTGGAGAAGACTCTTGAGAATCCCTTGGACTGCAAGGAGATCAAACCAGTCGATCCTAAAAAATCAACTCTGAATATTAAGCTCCAATACTTTGGCCACCTGATTTGAAGAGCCAATTCATTAGAAAAGACCCTGATGCTGGGAAAGATTGAAGGCAGGAGGAGAAGGGGACAACAGAGGATGAGATGTTTGGATGGCATCACTGACTCAATGGTCATGAGTTTGAGAAAGCTCCAGGAGATGGTGAAAGACAGGGAAACCTGTGTGCTGCAGTCCATGGGGTCCCAAAGAGTCAGACACGACTGAGCAACTGAGTGACAACAACATGAAAATAACTCAAAGCATTCACCTTTGCATAACACGCAATTAAACAGAAACTAACTTTCTTCAGATCATGGGGATAGGTACTAATGACTCTTCTCGCAAAATAGCAGTCTGTGAGGTAAAACCTAATTTGAGAAGAGTCAGGGAGGCCTAAGTATCTTAATTTTGTTGCATTCCAAGGCAAGGTGTCCCCAAATGTCCCTCAATGGCATACTGATAAGAAAGAGTGAATGCAAGAGGAACACGTTGACACTTCTCTCTGTCTCCTTAAAAGCAGGGATAAGAGTCTCATGTAAAAGGTGCTCTGCCAGCTTTTGAAGGTAGAAGAACACATTTTTTTTTTTTTTTTTTTTGCCAGAAAGAGGGAATTTGGGGGATGAGAAATTGGTATAAACTAACCTTGTTACTTAATTTACTACCTCACTCAAACTCTGTTTAGATTCTTCACTAACTGGGTACCTCAAACCTAAGTTTTTGGAATTCCCTGTTGGCCCAGTGATTAAGTATCTACCTGCCATTTCCGGGGACACAGATTTGATCCCCGTGGGGCAACTAAGCCCATGCACCACAACTGCCAAGCCCACACTCTAGACTCCATGCCCCACAGCAAGAGAAGCCACAGCAATGAGAAGCCTGCCCACTCCCTCTCCACTTGCCGCAACTAGAGAAAGCCCACACACAGCAAGGAAGACCTAGCACAGCCAAAAATAAAATACATACATAAATAATAAAAAGTCAAAGACTAAGTTTCTTTGTCCTGTCAATTACTTACAAACTTACTGTTTGTCTAAAATGTATAAATGCTGCCTGCTTTGACCACTTCTTAGGTCCTAAGCTTTATGAGATCTACAGGTGCAAAACTTAAAATGTGTTTCTTTTTCCCCTGTTAATCTGTCTTGAGTCATTTACATGTTTAGTACCTGCACAAAAACTTAATACAGATAGAAGAGGAAATTTCCCTCTCTCTGACAACTATCACATGATCTAAAGAAACACCCTGCTTCTCCACCAAGGTAAATGTTGAAAATATTAAAGCAAATTATGACTTCTGTGCTTTTCACAAATATAATGCATTCATTTATTCTTTAGCAATTTGGGTTTATAGAACGTAGTCATACCATAAAAATGTCACCGAGTCCAACCTTTAGCATATGTTGTCTTTTGATATTATGAGAAAGATCATGATGAATAACCTGATTCAAATGTTGATTATATATATTCTTTCTCCACATGACATAGTTGACCTACTATAAGACAAGGAGTTTTAGATCAAATAATATGTGCATATTAATACTAATATATTGTTGAATCCCGCTCATAAAAAGAGAGATCTGACGTGACTGAGAGGTTGGAGTTTGGTCTGGTTTGGGGTAGAAGGCTGTAATTAGGAAGCTTGAAATCTGAGGCTTAGGGTGGATTTCTTTCTGGGCTTGACATTTTACATGTTAAGTTTAGCTCTGAACATAGGTCTCTGCGGGCAGATGGGGCTTGCTGCCTTGGATTAAGTAAGCTTGTACTGACTCTTTTCTACTCCTGTGCTGTACTGAAGTGATGGGGACTGGGTTATAAATCATTATATTGTTGTTGCTAAAGAAAATAACATGAGTGGATTTTGTTTTTACTTTAACTCATGGCAAAGGTGTGGAAACATTTTTTTCTGAGTGCATTTTATTTTTATCTTCATTTGGTGAGTGTGTTTTTTTTCCTTCTCCTTGTCATGAATGTTAAGCATTTTGAACTTTGTCAATATAATAAGTGAAAAAAATCTCATCATAGATTTTAAGAGGTTAAACATATTTTATTTATGCTTTATTTGCTATGTTATATATGCATATTCTTTGTTTTTTATTATTGTTTTGCATTTTTTTGTTGCTGTTATTCATTAAACTCTAAGGTTTATCTAGATTTTATTTGGGTTTTAGATGTGAAGCAAGAATCCATTTTTTTCCAGATAACTACCAAATCATCCATATTATTATCCATATTATCTTTCACTAAAATCCAGCATACTTGGGGACATTGCTTCCAGATTTTCTAGTTGCATTGATTAATACCAGGATTACATGGCTTTAATTATTTTAGATCTGATTATATTTTGATACGTTAATTTTCTAAGTTATATTTATTTACTTTCATATGAACTTCAGGGTTACTTTTCCAGTTTCCAAAAAGTATTAGTGTTTTTGTTTGGATTACGTAAGTTTTAAGAATGACTTGGAGACTGACACTTCTGGACTATCAAGTCTTTATATTCAAGAAGATAGTATGTCAAGTAATGAAATTTTTATCAACATTTTTTTAAAATATAAGCTTTATTTGGCTTTCACATGAAGTTTTTACAAATTGTAGTTTAGTTTCAAGCCTATTGGATAGGAGAAAACAAAAGTGAAAGCGTTAGTTACTCAGTCCTGTCCAACTCTTCGTGACCCCATGGACTATAGCCCACCAGGCTACTCTTTCCATAGAATTCTCCAGGCAAAAATACTGGGATGAGTAGCTAGTATCTGGCTACTCCAGGGAATCTCCCTGATCCAGAGATGGAACCCAAGTCTCCCACATTGCAGGCAGATTCTTTACTGCTGAGCCTGTGAATATTTGTACTTAAAATTCTTCTCATAATAGGAGTTACTGTTTCTATAATACTTTATTGAATTATTTAGAGTTTTCTTTTAACCCAGATTCTGCTTTCATCATTTCATTTTTAACATTACTGACCAAATACTTACAGATGATTTTGTATGGGTAGAAACTCACTTATAGAGAAAGGCATGTCTTTAATAAAAGGACCAATTCTGAAAAATTCATGTATAAAGCATAAACTAAAATAATTAAAAACAAAACAGACAATTGAGAGACAGTTGATTATATCAAAAATATGACTTGTAAAAATGTGAATCCCTAAAAACAGAACATGTTTGAGGATTGCTATTAGATTTTTTTTTTTTTTTGCTATTAGATTTTAAAGCTTTGATTAATCTTAATTGATTTTGAATTAGAATAGAGGAAGTGAAACAAATTCTAAATAAAATAATGATTAATGTAAACTGCTTATCTCAAATTAGAGCTAAACTCTAATATTTAGCAATGGTTTTAAAGTTTCCTGACATGCTCCAGGGTAGATCTTGTCATTAGTTGACAGATAAACTAGTTAGAAAATGAGTTATCTAAATTTTTTTCCCCCTATAGGAGTCATGCCTTATGGAGGGTATCAAAGAAAATACCTAACTGTTGAGATGTTGGGAAATGAGACAATATACACCAGAGGGGAACATAGTCTGTGGATTTAGCTCTTAGCAGCATCTACTTCCCATGCTTGGTCTATACATGCTTGTTGAGTCAAATGTATACGACAACACCCAAATAGAATTCCTTGATATAACTATAACTAGTATGGCACATCCATTGTTGAAGTTCAGGAAAAGTCTAGATTTTTTTTCATTTTCCTTTCAATACAAAAGTATTCTGAACATGTTGAGAAGAAGAGCAAAAAGTGAAAGAGCTAAGATATTAAAGATCAGTTTTACTCTTTAGAAAAGTGAAGGATGAAGTATCTTGATGCAAAAGACAAATGGGTCATTTATTTGAACCCCAGAATCAGACAGATTTATCAAAGGAAACAGAGGTACCCAAAGTTCATAGATGAGATTGGCCCTGGAGAAGCAGACAAAAACATTCCCTTTCTGAAGTTAACTCCTCCCAATAAGAAGAGCTGAATTGCCTTTAGGATGCCAAATCATATTGACCAATTTTACCAATCAGAAATATCCTCCACCCACACCTCCCTCCCCAATGGTGAAATGAGTACATGAGCAGAGATGTATTTAGGAGAGTCCTTATTGAAAATGGAAGGAAAAAAGCCTTCTCTCCCTACTTCCATCCTGCTTTTATATTTAGAAATATGACCTGATTGGAACCCCGCCAAAAAAATCTTGCTCAAATAACTGAGCAAGGAAAAGCAAGACGTATTTTCACCCGGAAATTTCTATGTCCTTTGATGATCTTAACTTTAGATGGAAATGCTTGCTTTGGGTGTCTGTTGTTTAAAAGGCAGCAACCAGGTCTAGACTTTCCCTGAAGCTAGAAATTGACCAGTAGCAGAGCTGACCTCATTTTTCTTGTTTTCAAGTAATTAGAAGATTAATCACTAATTTCATAGACATGAGTTTGAGCAAACTCTGAGAGATGGTGAAGGGCAGGGAAGCCTGGCGTGCTGCAGTCCATGGGATTGAAAAGAGTCCAAGATGACTGAGTGAGTGAACAACAACAGAGAAGGAATTCTACTACTTAATTGAAAACAAGAAGTTAGATTTCTTTCTTTTCAGGTGACATTTTCTAGATTTACTAGATGACCCAAAGAAAACAACTGTTAAAATCATCAAAGCCGAAGACTAGAGCTCCAAGGACTATTTATTTGGTCCTTATCATAGAACCAGTTTAGAAATAACATAGATTTGTGTACACTCTGGGTCAGAAGCAAGATGTACCTGCAACAAAATGACAAATGGAAGGAAGAGTGTGGACGATCAGAAGACATCACATTCTTGGGGGGAAAAAAATTTATTTTGGCAGTCCAGTGACCAGCAGTTACAACTCTGTGCTCTTTCACTGCCTAGCGCCCAGGTTTGATTCCTGGTTGGGGAACTAAGATCCTACAAGCCCCAGCACATACTTTTGGGGAAAAAGCACATTTTAGAGGGATTAAGAATAATAAATTTCTTCTGTTTAGTTGTGTATACAAGTAGTTATGGGTTGTTTTGCTTTCCAAAGCATATAAAAGTAGGGCTAAATACATGATTTGAAGGAAAGGAATCAATAAAATGATTAATTTGGACTTCATTTTTTAGCCACCAGGCGCTGATCCAAGTAAGGGGCAGATGTAGAGTGAGCATGCTGTTGCAATGGAAACATGGGTATGGGATTAACATCCCCATGGATCGAGGTACACATATTCATAGTTTTCCTATTATCATATTGATAACTTTGATGCTGTTTCCTCTTTCTTTCACCACTGACTAAAGGTAATCTTCTAATTGTTTACATTACTTGTCCAATAGATGGCGTTATTAAATGTGTGTGCATGCATGCTAAGTCACTTCACTCAAGTCCAACTCTTTACAATGCTACGGACTGTGGCGCACCAGGCTCCTCTGTCCATGGAATTCTCCAGGCAAAAATACTGGAGTGGGTTACCATACCAAGATCCAGGGGATTTTCCTGACCTAGGGATTGAACCCAGATCTCCTGTGGCTCCTGCATTGCAGGCTGATTCTTTACCCCTGAGCCACTGGAGAAGCCTGTATTATTAAACAAACATAGAATAAAAAGCTAGAAATTATTGTGCCTCTCATCACTTTTGTAGCAATAGGAATTTTGGGTAACTTAAAACTAGCATGTCTCCTTAATGAGCAATATGATGCTTCTTAATCAACATGGTGGCAAAAACAGACAAGTATTAAGTGGAATGTTATCATGGCATATGCTCTGTGCGTGGGACATATTCTTCTGTTGATCTGTCAAAATCTGCTCAATCAGTAGGAATTCTTGGACATTACACAAACAAGTTTGTTTGGAAGCAAAAAAATTACGTATATATATATATAATTATAAAGCATACATATATAAATCAGTATATTAATGACAAATGCCAGCTATAATATCTTTTCCTTATATGAAAATGTTTAAAAATGTGGACCAAATAACAACTATATCTTTTGCTTTCTAACACATTCCATCAAGGAATGGTTCCATATTATAAAAATTCACATATCCTTCAAGTTAATTTATAAATTCAGTGCATTTCTCAACTACACTTTGATGTCAATATTTTGGAAATTGGAAAAATATTACAATATTACAAACATTTCTAAATAACTAGACTAATAAGAATAATTAGAATTTTTTTTTTTTTTTAGGAGAAACAATGAGAAATAATTTGCCCTGTTTCTTTAAATGATTTCCTGTGAGAACTTAAAGTATAATATGCATATAAAACTGTCTAAAAAATAGCTTTGTATCTAAAGAGAATAGGACCCAGACAGGATATGTAACAAAATGTTAATGGTTATCTTTCAATAGGAGACTTATGAGTCATTTTCTTTAGTTATATTTTTACAGTTTTTCTATAATTAAAATGCCTTATTTAGTGCAAATGATAGAAATTTAAAAATCATAGACCAATAAAATAAAATTATTTTAATAGCAATAAAAATTCTAATAAAGTATCATAAGATTATCAAACTATTTTGTAAATTAAATCAACAAATAATTTTTAAGTACCTGGAGTGGCTCGGTGGTAAATAATACGCCTGCTGATGTAGGAAATGAAGGAAACACAGGTTCGATCCCTGGGTCAGGAAGATCCCCTGGAGGAGGAAATGGCAACCCACTCCAGTATTTCTGCCTGGAGAATCCCATGGAGAGAGGAGCCATGCAGTCCATGGGGTCGGAAAAGAGCTGGACACAACCGAATGACTAAGCACCAGCACACTATGTGCTAGATACACAGTAACTCTCTACTTCTTTTTCTTAAATATAAGATCAACATTTTTTCCTGTTTCTACATGCTTGAGTCAGATCTTTTTTTTTTTTTTTTAAGATTTATTTATGTATTTTATTTTTTGGCTGTCTTTATTGCTGCAAGAGGGCTTTCTCTGGCTGCAGTGAATGTGGGCTATTTGTTGAGGTGCATGAGCTTTTCACTGTGGCGGCTTCTCTTGTTGTAAAGCATGGACTATAGGTGTGGGGCTTCAGTGGTTGCAGCAGACGGGCTCTAGAGTGTGGACTCAGTAGTTGCGGCGAACAGGCTTACTTGCTTTGAGGCATGTGGGATCTTCCCAGACCAGGGATCAAACTGGTGTTCCTTGCATTAAAAGGCATATTCTTAACCACTGGGCCACCAGAAAGCCCTTGAGTCAGGTCTTGAAAATTCCTAGCTGAGAAGGGTTGTGTCTTGGGACATCAGTGAATCACTGGAGCCATTCTTTTCCTTCATCTTCAATCGTACGGTTCCTCTCTAAATCAACACAGGCAATATTCTTTGCTCAAGCTTCCTTAACATTATTGTGTTCAGTATTGTGATGCTCTTGAGTAATTGCCCAAGTGTGAAGTTAAGTTGAGGGATTCATTACTTTGGCTAAAAGAAATAAAGCCCATCTGTCACAAATTCACAGGCAGCTTGATTTACTTTTGAGCCTCTCAAATCCATCCAGGTTGTCTGTTTTATCTCAGAAAAAAGCAACAAAATTTCTCTAGTTTTCTTATATGAAAGTTGAACTCTTTATACTGAATTGTACTGTATACCTTTGTACAGTGAAAAGACTGTAGCAAGAAGACTTAGATAACTCCAATGTGAGTCCCAGCCTTGCTCAAGCTTTGCCACGTGTATTAGGTAACCCTGAGCCAATCAGGGCACCTTGCAGGGGCTAGTTTCCTCATCTATAACATGTAAGTGTTTAAATAAAATCTTTATAATCACTTTTTTTCCACTGTTATTAATAATAAAGTTCTTCAAATAGAGCAAATATTTTGTTTTCTGGTGTGTTAATTTTTAATAGAAAAATCATTTAAATGATTTCTCAATATTAAATGCAAAATGTGCTCCTTCAGCGAGAGAGAGAAAAAATTTTACTATAATTATTGTTTATAAACCATGAGGGCCAGGGAGGAAGGTAAACAATTGTATGAATACCAACTGAGTGACTGATTTTGTTTATGTGTTTTACTTTTCTTCCTCCTCCACCTCTGTTTCCATCTCCTCCTCCTCCTTGTTTGTATCTAAGAACCTGGAAGTGATATGAGATTTTCTCTATCTTTGAAATTTCTTACTTATAATGTATTTATTACATTCACTGAAGGCTTTTCTATTTTGACAAAAGATATTTAGGCTACCTGCCAGAATCCATTTGGCAAATAACAATTGTAGGCAGGTTTACAACTTCCTAGGAGAATCCTAGGGATGGCGGAGCCTGGTGGGCTGCCGTCTATGGGGTCGCACAGAGTCGGACACGTCTGAAGCGACTTAGCAGCAGCAGCAGCAGGGGAAGAATACCGTCTTTTGTTGGTACTTTCAGAAACAGAGGTTATGTTTCCACCATGGTCCTTAAATATGCTGGCAATGTGAAAGGGGCCATGGACAATTCAGTATGCCTAATCCTAGCATGTGCCACATTTGACTGTTTGGCTGAAGCAAGATCCATTAATTAGATGACTCCATTATTCCTGAGGTCTAGCTTTACAAAATATCTCATTTCAAGGCTTTATCTTTTAAGTTTGGGTTCTGGAAGAGAGGATGATCGAGCCAGGAAGTCATAATTACTTTAGAAGTGTCTCTCCAGGTTGAGACATTAATCATGTACATTAGTGGCTATTTTGGCTTGCCTTGGAGAACCTTGTCATTAACTCTAATGGAGAAGATGCTTTTAAATTCCAAGTGGACCTTTCTGAAAATTCAAAATAATCCTTATTTCTTTTATGATTGAGACAGTAGATGGAATCATACAGATCTCAGGAACAGGAACAAGGAAACTTCTTACATTGTGAATGAATGAAGTGCTCTCATTTCAACATTACTGTCAAATCAGCTTTAATATTCAGGGTCACTTTGCAGAATTCAGACAATGTAGCATCAGTTAACATGTTAACTTCATGGGTTGTTTATAAGCATCATTGTAGAGCTATGTAAGGAAGAGTCAAGTGCACAACTACAATTGTCAACACATGGAAGCAACCTAAATGTCCATCAACAGAGGATTGGATAAAGAAGATGTGGTACATATATACAATGGAATATTGGTGGTGTTCAGTTGCACAGTCGTGTCCAACTCTTTGTGACCCCATGGACTGCAGCATTCCAGGCATCTCTGTCCCTCACCATTTCCTGAAGTTTGCCCAAGTTCATGTCCACTGGATCAGTGATGCCATCTAGCCATCTCATCCTCTGATGCCCTCTTCTCCTTCTGCTGTCAATCTTTCCCAGTGTCAGGGACTTTTCCAATGAGTCAGCTGTTCATATCAGGTGACCAAAATACTGGAGTCTCAGTTTCAGCATCAGTCCTTCCAAAAGGGTTGATTTCCCTTGAAATTGACTGGTTTGATCTCCTTTCTGTCCAAGAGACTGTCAGGAGTCTTCTCCAGCACCACAGTTGAAAAGTATCAATTCTTCAGGACCCTCACTTCATTACAGTCTGGCTCTCACAACCATATATAACTGCTGGTAAGACCATAACCTTGACTATACAGATATTTGTCAGCATAGTAATGTCTCTGCTTTTCAAAACAATGTCTAGGTTTGAAGTTTTCCTGCCAAGAGGCAAACATCTTCTGAGTTCATGGATGCAGTCACCATTCACAGGGATTTTAGAGCCCAAGAAGAGGAAATCTGTCACCACTTCCACCTTTTTCCCCTATGTTTGCCATGAATTATGAGGCTGTATTCCATGAGCTTAATTTTTTCATATTTAGTTGTAAGCCAGCTCTACACTTCCTTCTGGTGGCTCAGATGGTAAAGAATTGGCTGCAACGTAGGAGACCCAGGTTCTGTCCCTGGGTTGGGAAGATACCCTGGAGAAGGGAATGGCAATCCACTCCAGTTTTCCTGACTATAGAATTCCATGGACAGAGGAGTCTGGTGGGTTACAGTCCATGGAGTCGCAAAGAGTTGGACACAACTGAGCAACTAACACAATGGAATATCACTCAGCCATTTAAAATAATGAAATAATGCCATTTGCAGCAGCATGGATGGACCTAGAGATGATCATACTGAGTGAAGTAAGTCAGACAGAGAAATACCATAGGACACCCCTTATATGTGGAATCTAAAAAGAATGCAAATGAACTTACTTCCAAAACAGACTCACAGACTTAAAGAATGAACTTATGGTTGCCGGGTATGGACATGTACATCCAGTTATATTTAAAATTGCTAGCCAGCCAGGACTTACTGTACAGGAGAAGGAACTCTGCTCAATGTTATATGGCAGCTTGGATGGGAGGAGAGTTTGGGGGAGAATGGGTATATGTATATGTATGCTTGAGTCCCTTTGCTGTTCACCTGAAAATATCACAGTGTTATTCATTAATCAGCTATGCATGAGTGCATGCTAAGTTGCTTCAATCGTGTTCGACTCTTTGTGACCCTATGGACTGTAGCCCACCAGGTTCCTCTGTCCATGGGATTCTCCGGGCAAGAATACTGGAGGGGATCTTCCAAACCCAGGAGATCTTCCAGACCCAGGGATAAAACCTATGTCTCCTGTGGCTCCTTCATTGCAGGCAGATTCTGTACCTCTGAGCCACTGGGAAGCTCTAATCAGCTATACTGCAATAGAAAATAAAAAGTTTAAACAAATAAAAACAATGATGTCTAAGCCTTGCCATCTGCTTTGTCTTTAAGTGGCAGGTTGTGTTTCCCAGCTTTGGGGGCAGAATTACTGTGGCCACCATCTCAGATCTAATTAATTCATGGATAAATTCACCAACTTCAGCTTATCCTAGGTTGGCATACATATCAGAGTTCCTTTCATAAAACAGATGGGTGGTATGGAGGGTGGTGGGTGAGAGGTCGAAGAGGGAGGGGACATATATATAAAACATAAATAGGAAATCTTTATAACTTCTGAAAAATAGAATTTAGCTGAAGGTTACTATAGGTATAAGAGAGCTTAGAAACCACATTGGGGATGTGATAAAACTCAGACATTGTCATTGTCAAAAAGTTGCTGTTCATCCTAGAACAAGAGGAACAATAGGACAGGATCACCTGGTAAAAGATGGAGACTGTACAGGGGCTGGAGAAAAAGGCTGTGCAGCCAACACCAGACACATTATAGTAAACAGAGGATGTGAAGTACTCTGGCTTCTCCCTCTCCCAAGCTATTTAATCTTGCATCATTGCCTCCCATTTCATAATTAAACTTACCTGAAACTGGAAGAACGTGATAACTTGGAAGTATAGTTTCTAGTGATACAGAGCTGAACAGAGGAAAGAAAGTGTGGAGAGAACGTCAGCCTTTGAAACAGGTGATCGATTTCTTGGCGAAATTGAAAGAAAGTACTTTGGCCATGTGATGCAAAAAGGCAACTCATTGGAAAAGACCCTGATACTGGGAAAAATTGAGGGCAGTAGGACTAGGGGGAGACAGACAATGAGATGGTTGGATAGTATCATCGACTCAATAGACATGAGCCAACAACCTGAGCAAAAATCAGCAACCACTGTGGCAAGCAAAATAATGGTTCCCCAAAGATGCTCCTTGTCCTATTCCCCAAAATGTATGTCACCTTAAATGGAAAAGGGATTTGTAGATGTGATATGGTTCAGGATCTTGAGATGGGAAGATTACCCTGGATTATCTGAATGGGCTCAGTAGAATCATGAGTCTTTTTAAGAGGAAGTACAGGAGGTTTGAGTCATGGAAAAGATGTGATGATGGAAGCAGAGGTTGGAGTGATGGTTTAAAGACAGAGGAAGGGTCACAATCAGAGCAATGTAGGTAGTTTTCTCTTTTCAAGCAAGGACGCAGATTTTGCCTTAGAACCTCCAGAAGGAATATAACTTTGCAAACACCTTGATTTTAGCTCATGAGACCCATTTAAGACTTCTAACCTCTAGAAATGTAAGATAAATTGGTATTGTTTTATGCCACATAATTTGTGAACAATTTTTACAGTAACAACAGGAAACTAGTATTTTAACAGTATGAAATTATTATTAAAATCCTAGAAATCAAAAGCAAAAAAAAAAAAAAATAAGAAGAATAATGTGTGAAATCTAAGAGAAAGATGCATATCAACCTGGCAGGACTTGCTCATTCCATCCATTGGAAATGTGCTCTTTCCAAGACCATTGATCCCCCATTCCAGCCCCCAGGTGTACATCTTTAACAGAGTCTGAACACCAGTCCCCTTTTCTTACTTTCCATTCCCCAGTAGGTATGGATGAGGGGTGCAGGGAACACAGCCCTGGTTATTTCATAAATGAATATTGAAATCGAGTATTAATTGACTTGACTATTTTTCTTTTACCCTATAATTGAAGTGCATTTATCCTTTCCCCCATCAATATAAAATAAAATAATTGCCCAATTAGCAAGAAATTATTTTGGGAACAACTAATTTGAGTATCTATTAAGTCTGTACCTAACACTTTGCCCTGTCAACTGGAATAAAAAAATTAAATATCAAAAAAAGATGTGAGAAGGACTTGCCTTAACAAGGTCAGCATTTCCTATGGAGGTAAAAGCAGGAGGAAAAAAACATTCAGCTTTGTCAAGACTGACGTGATAAATGGAAAGGGACAAGGGTTCAATGTGGACAACACAGGATCCGAGATGAACCAAAGGACCATGACTGCCTTTCTCTCCCAAGCACTGCTCTGCAGCTATGTCTGCATCGTAAAGATGTAAAGCAGCTGTTGTCTCAAGTTTGGTCAGTATCAGGGGTCTCATCTTCCTTCCTCCAGTACTGCTGACTGTGATCACAAGTGACAGTACCAGCAATTTTTGCTGCTGGCCTGGGTGTCATGATTAAGTGCAGAAAGTGGAAACACTGTGCTCTTATTTCCTGCTGCCTTTGGGAAGAGGGCAGTGCCTAGGACTCTTTATTACAAAAAAAAAAAAAAACTAACAAAAAATACCCAACCAAACAAAAATCAATAAACAAACTGGAACTGAGTTCCCAAACTGGTATTAACTGGAGCAGGGATTTCTGTACACCTTTTCATTCTTTTTTTTAAAATTTGTGTTATTAAAGTACAGTTAACTCACAATGTTGTATTAATTTCTGCTATACAGCAAGGTGATTTGGTTACACATATATGTACATTATTTTTCATATTCTTTTCTATTATGGTTTATCACAGATTATGAATATAATTCCCTGTGCTAGTTAGTAGGACCTTGTTGTTTATCTAGTTTATATATAATAGTTTGCATCTGCTAATCCCAAACTCCCAATCCATCCCTTTCCCTCACTCCCCTTGGTAATCACAAATCTGTTCTCTATTGTCTGTGAGTCTGTTTCATTCTCTTATATAATTGGCAAAGGGACTTTATTATTTTATTTAAAGTTTTGCTTAAGGGGTGAAAAAACCTCTCTGACTTCTCTCCATCCTGAATCTTTCTATTCCATTGACTACCAGATCTCCCAAAATGAGAAAGTCCCTCCTTTGTTTTAGGTTTCTGAGTGTTGACTTTGCCTTCTCATTTCACTGTGGCTTTAAGATTTTGACTTCCAATCTCATGTCAGTGATGATCCTCTCAACTTTAGTGTGATTGAGATTTAACTTGCTTTTCTGGAGATTTGGAAAGGAAACATGTTTAGAGATGACTTAGCTGGGAATAAGAGTATTTCAGGTAAGAACAAGGCTCTTGGCTTTTAAATCGTGAGTCCACAGCTGCCAGTTTTCTCATTTATATAACACTGATGGTATTATTTGCACTTAATTCATAAGACTGGGCTGTGAAATAAATGCTTGATTGTATGGAAAATGTTTTAAATTTTGTCTGGCATATAATAAATTCTTCATGATTTCAGTTACATTCAATATTCTTATTCTTAAAGGAGCAAAAGCAATCAGAGTGGAGATGTGGGTACCAATCATGTATTGACTTTACAAATTGATGAGAGGTGAGCATCTTGTGTTCTTTCATCATAATCTCTGTTCTTTATCTTTAAGCAGCCATTGTTCAAGGCTCAGAGTTGTTTGCTTAAGCTTGAAAGTAACTCACAACAGAAGTCAGGGTCAGTAGGGTTACTTTTGTACACTGTTACTATCTTCTGTACTCTGGAATATCAGTCTATTGCTGCTGCCATTCATTATTCATTATACTTCTTACTGTGGTTTTTGTTCTATAAGACAGAATCAATTAATGCACACAGGAGCTAAACAAAAAGCAAATAGGACTGCATAAAGAATGAAGCATAGCACAAAATAACATTCTCTCATCTATCTTCAGTAATGAAAGGTCCTCTATTGGTTTAACAGTCTTAGTGCTTAGGAAATGCTTCATAGTATTTCTTAACTTAAAGATGTCCAGTCACTTATTAAAGACTATGTGAATCTCTATAAAAAGATTAAGTGTCTTTAATGCAGTGTTTTCCTAGGTAGTAGAATGGGCTTGGAATGGGTGTATGAGACTATAAGTCTAAGTAGTATGTACTACTGGCAAATTCAATTTATTCATTATAAACAAATTCTAACATTTTTTACTTCAGAAATATATTGTCTGGACAATATAAATCTAAACCTGATTTTTTAAAAATCTTTACTTAATTTCCAAGCAAATACTTAAGGGGTTCAGCACTCAAAAATATAAACTATCAGGTCATGAGAAGCTATTAAGTCATAAGAAGATTTTATGTGTATTATTAAGTGAAAGAAGCCAATCTAAAAGGGGTACATTCTGTATGACTGGGCTTCTCTTGTAGTTCAGACAGTAAAGAATCTGTCTGCAATGTGGGAGACCTGGGTTTGATTCCTGGGTTCAGAAGATCCCCTGGAGTAAGGCATGGCAACTGGAAACCATTCCAATATTCTTACCTGGAGAATCCCCATAGACAGATGAGCCTGGTTGGTTACAGTCCATGGGGTCTCAAAGAGTCAGACATGACTGAGAGACTAAGCACACAGTATATGATTACAACAATATGGTAACCCATTCCAGTATTCTTGCCTGGAGAATTCCATGGACAGAGGAGCCTGGCAGGCTACAGTCCATAGTGTTCCAAAGAGTCAGACTCCCTGGTAGCAACTGAGCATATGACCTGCTGGAAAAGGCAAAGGTATGGAAATTAACAATCTATGGTTACTACAGTAGGGGGATGAATAGTCAGAGCATAATGGGTTTCTAGGCAGTGAAAATGCTTTGTATGCTATTATGATGTATGTCACTATATCTTTGTCCAAACCCATAGAATATACAATACCAAGAATGAACCCTAATGTAAACTGTAGAATTTGGGTGATTATGTTATATCAGTGTAGATTCATCTTTGGTAAAAACTGTACCACTCTGGTGAGTGATATTGATACTGTCTATTAAAAGAGCCTTGCTCCTTGCAGGGGTGTGGGGCAGGAAAAAAAAAAAAAAAAAAAAAGCCATGACAAGTCTAGACAGTGTATTAAAAACCAGAGGCATCACTTTGCCTACAAAAGTCCATATAGCCAAACTTATGGTTTTTCCAGCTGTCATATATGGATGTGAGAGTTGGACCATAAAAAAGGCTGAGTGCCAAAGAATTGAAGCTTTTGAATTGTGGTGCTGGAGAAGACTCTTGAGAGTCCCTTGGACAGCAAGGAGATCAAACTCAACACTGAGTATTCATTGGAAGGACTGATGCTGAAGCTGAAGCTCTAATACTTTGGCCACCTGATGCAAAGAGCCGACACATTGGAAAAAGATTGATGTTAGGAAAGATTGAGAGCAAAAGGAGAAGCGGGTGGAAGCGGATGAGATGGCTAGATAACATCACTGACTCAATGGACATGAGTTTGAGAAAACTCTGGGAGATGGTGAAGGACAGGGAAGCCTGGTGTGTTGCAGTCTATGTGGCTACAAAGAGCTGGAGATGACTTAGCACCAGAACAACAACAACAATGCATACGTAGAGGCAGGCAGTGTCTGAGAAGTCTATGTACTTCCCTTTCAATTTTGCTGTAAACACAAAATTACTCTAAAAAATAAATTCTCAAAAAAGAAAGAAAAAAAAAAACCACCCCATACATTAGAGAGAATGCAATTCCATTATAAATAGAAATAACTCTGTTCTTAATATGGTTTGCTTTAAAAAGTCTTTTTGGCCTCATTTCCTTGTTGTATGTTTCCCTTCTTTGGCTACATCTATATGCTGACAACACTGTAGGAGTTCCCTATTGGTCCACACTCCCATATACTCTGGGACTATCACAATCGTGCTCCCTCTGTTTAGAAGCCCACTCTCCTCCATAATTGCCAGACGCTCATGTTTCCAATCTAAAAGATTAGACACTGTTTCCTCTTAAATTCACTGAGTTGCTCTTTCCTTCTTTCTCTGTCTCTCTCCACTTTGTCTTATTCCTCCATTTCTGATGGGATTTATCATCTACCATACTTCTTTCTCCTCTGTTTTACTGTGAAAGGAACTCTGAAAAGTTTTAACATTTATTTATACTTAAAATAGAGAACTTGTTGAATAATTGCAAACTGTTAGCTATTTTTGTCTTGACACATAAATTCTACAGTGGCAACCTAGGTCTGTGAATGGAGAACTGAAATCAAGGCTTTTCAGAGGCAGTTCTAGAAATGTGAACATAGTTTGTTTACATTAAAGATAGGCAGAGCTGTGGATAGGAAAAAAAAAAAACAAAACAGATGCTTCAAAAATAACTATGCATTGTTAAGATTATACCTTTCTAGGCTACCTCATCTTATTCTTTCATTGTCTTTGAGTTGTTTTATAAACCTGTGAATTATAGCTGATAAAAATATAAAATAATTCTTGCTTACAAACATGATGATTCTGTCAGTAGACTTTCCTCCCTCACTGTGGAAGAGGCCAGTTCGCCTCTATTTGTGCATTCATTTTATTATTAATATTGTGGATCTATAAATACATCTGTCAAACTGGTTGTGATATTTTACAAGTTTTCTTATTAATGATGTGTTACGTAAAACTTTTATCACATGTTTATTTTAATACCTGAATGAAAGTCATGATTTTACCACTGTTTGAAAATGATTAGTTAACAACAGGATGCCTAGTGTGTCGTAACTGGAGAGAGAAAAAGTTTTTAATTACCTCTCAATTTGAAGTCATCACACTGCAACGTCCTTTGGGGTGAAGCTGTCTATGATATTGGCACAAACTCTTACAGTACTTTGTAGGGTAAGCAGACCTCCCATCAACAGAACTGCCTCCCTTCCCAGACCTCTCAGAAGCTCTTTTCCTGTTATTTCCCTTGGATCCTATGTAAGTTTTAATCTTCTTTCAGTGGATCCCCAAGTCTGGGTTCCCGTGGTTGCCCTCTCATGAATTCCTGGCTGCTTCTTCTGGACAGAGACGAGTGCTCTTGTTTCCCTCAAGATTCAGCATACTCTCCTCACTGTCTGTGAAACCTTTGGGCATAATCTTTGAATAGGAAAGCTTCTTATTCCCAACTCATAAGGCATGCTGCTGCTGCTAAGTCGCTTCAGTCCTGTCCAACTCTGTGCGACCCTATAGACGGCAGCCCACCAGGCTCCCTCGTCCCTGTCCCTGGGATTCTCCAGGCAAGAACACTGGAGTGGGTTGCCATTTCCTCCTTCAATGCATGAAAGTGAAAAGTGAAAGTGAAGTCGCTCAGTCATGTCTGACTCGTAGCAACCCCATGGACTGCAGCCCACCAGGCTCCCTCATCCATTGGATTTTCCAGGCAAGAGTACTGGAGTGGGGTGCCATTGCCTTCTTGGCATAAGGCATGAAGGATCCATAATAACCGTTTAAGTCTTAGAATGCCCTGTAAGGAGACTCAGTATAGTAGAGCTGAATAGAAAATTAGAAATCATCTAGTTCAAAGCCCTCATTGTACAGAGGAGGACATTGCTATTTATTTCATTCACCTGCAGTTCCGTATTTGGGGAGCACTTGACTCATGAATGACTTGTTCTTAGGCATTGAATCCCCATACCCTCAAAGGGACAATCCTTTCTTTCCTTCTTTCTCTAGTTCTGAGCACCTGGGGAGTGATTGACCTTAGAGGTGTCATTCTTTATGCAAATGGAAAAATCTTCCTCTTATTCTTATGCAGAAAGGAAGTGAATAGGTCCCTGGGTTCCTGCAGTTTATAACTTACTCTCCCTCCTCTGCCAAGCAGCCCTTGTTCCTCCTATTTTCCAGTGAAGTGTTAACACATTGTAAGCCCTTAAACTTTATAGTTATTAGGAATTTCATTCTAACATTTTCCTGAGCAACAGTTTTTATACTGATTCAGTTCAGTTCAGTTCAGTCACTCAGTCGTGTCTGACTTTTTGCAACCCCATGAACTACAGCATGCCAGGCCACCCTGTCTATCACCAACTCCTGTAGTTTACCCAAACTCATGTCCATTGAGTCTGTGATGCCCTCCAACCATCTCATCCTCTGTCATCCCCTTCTCCTCCTGCCCTCAATCTTTCCCAGCATTTCCCAGTCTTTTCCAATGAATCAGGGCTTTGCATCAGCTGGCCAAAGTATTGGAGTTTCAGCTTCAACATCAATCCTTCCAATCAACACCTAGAACTGATCTCCTTTAGGATGGACTGGTTGGATCTCCTTGCAGTCCAAGGGACTCTCAAGAGTCTTCTCCAACACAACAGTTCAAAAGCATCAACTCTTAGGTGCTCAGCTTTCTTTATAGTCCAACTCTCACATCCATACAGGACTACTGGAAAAAGCATAGCCTTGACTAGCCTGACTTTGTTGACAAAGTAATGTCTCTGCTTTTTAATATGCTATCTAGATTGGTCATAACTTTCTTTCCAAGGAGTAAGCATCTTTTATTTCATGGCTGCAATCACCATCTGTAGTGATTTTGTAGCCCCCCAAAATAAAGTCAACCACTGTTTCTACTGTTTACTCATCTATTTGCCATGAAGTGATGGGACTGGATGCCATGATCTTAGTTTTCTGCATGTAGAGTCTTAAGCCAACTTTTTCACTCTCTTCTTTGACTTTCATCAAGAGGCTCTTTAGTTCTTCTTCACTTTCTGCCATAAGGGTGGTATCATCTGCATATCTGAGGTTATTGATATTTCTCCCAGCAATGTTGATTCTAGCTTGTGCTTCCTTCAGCCCAGCATTTCTCGTGATGCATGTAAGTTAAATAAGCAGGGTGACAATATACAGCCTTGACGTACTCCTTTTCCTATTTGGAACCAGTCTGTTGTTCCATGTCCAATTCTAACTGTTGCTTCCTGACCTACATACAGGTTTCTCAAGAGGCAGGTCAGGTGGTCTGGTATTCCCATCTCTTTTAGAATTTTCCACAGTTTATTGTGATCCACACAGTCAAAGGCTTTGGCATAGTCAATAAGCAGAAATAGATGTTTTTCTGGAACTCTCTTGCTTTTTGGATGATCAGCAGATGTTGGCAATTTGGTTTCTGGTTCCTCTGCCTTTTCTAAAACAAGCTTGAACATCTGGAAGTTCATGGTTCACGTAATGCTGAAGCCTGGCTTGGAGAATTTTGAGCATTACATTACTAGTATGTGATGAGTGCAATTGTGCGGTATTTTGAGCATTCTTTGGCATTGCTTTTCTTTGGGATTGGAAAGAAAACTGATTTATTCTGATTAGCTGTGTTTAAAATAATCCAGAGATGTTAGATGATAAGCATTTCATGTTTTCATAGAGTTTTTCTTTTCCACTGAGTTGCAAATATCATTAATAGCATAGCTCTTGGACTCTTGGAGTTTTTTTTTTTTTTTTTTTAAATGAGAGAAATTTCCTGAATAGCATACAGTTGATTCTTTTAATAACCTTAGGGACTTCCCAGGGGTGCCTGTGGTAAAGAATATGCCTGCCAATGCAAGAGACACAAGGGACACTGGTTTGGTCCTTGGGTTGAGAAGATTCCCTGGAAAAAGAAATGCCAACCCACTCCAGTATTCTTGCCTGGGAAATTCCATGGGCAGAGGATCCTGGCAGGCCACAGTCCTTGGGGCCACAACTGAGAAACTGAGCACAAAATTCTTAGAGACACAACAGTTTAATAAGTTTCTGTCCTTTCAGTTCTATTCTGTTTAATTCTCCTAATTGTTTAATTTGTTTGTTCTTTAATTCCTTAACTAAACTTTGAGCTCCTTGAAATTAAGGTTGGAAGGTCATCTCAAATCAGACCTTGCTAGTGCCTAGTGCAGATTCTAATGGATAGAATGTACTGTGAAAGTGGTGTGAGAATCCAATATTTCCTTGACATCTAAGTGGAAAAGCTGTTCTGGTTAATTAGTAGATCACAGAGACAGGAGAAATTGCATCCAAGCAAAGCTGACTTAAGTTCTGAACTTAAGTGTGAAAGGGCCAAGGTAGGAAGGCATGGGAAGTCAGAGTTGAAATACAGAGGCTGGTTCCCAGGTAACTGGAAAGACCTAGCATTGGACATAGTGGGTGGAAAAGCAAAAGGAGACTCTCAGAAGTAAAATGAGATTTGGAAAGCAGAGAAGGTCAACTTTTACCTGATTCAAAATTTATTTAAGAATTCACTGTGAATACAATTATTCTTGAGGCTTCATCAAGCAAAATTATTGTACACCTTTTTTTTTTTTTCTTGTCAGAAATGGTGCATCTAGAGAGATTGAATTTAACTCTCTACAGCCATGAAAAACATTCCTATTGATCATAGGACTGTCTATGAGAGAATACTAATCAATTCTTAGACAAAGACTATTAATAACAATAATAATATAACAAAGATTTCCTTTATGGAATCTAAACAGTAGCTCAATCATGTCTGACCCTTTGTGACCACATGGACTGCACCACATCACACTTGCCTGGCCACAAACAATGCTCAGAACTTGCTCAAACTCAGGTTCATGAGTCGGGGATGCCATCCAGTCATCATAGCCTCTGTCATCCCCTTCTTCCACCACCTTCAATCTTCCCCAGCATCAGAGTCTTTTCCAATGAGTCAGTTCTCTGCATCAGATGGCCTAAGCACTGGAGGTTCAGCTTCAGCATCAGTTCTTGCAATAAATATTCAGGGCTGATTTCCTTTAGGGTTGACTGGTTTGATTTTAAGAGTCTCCTCCAAGACAACAGTTTGAAAGCAGCAATTTTTTGGCACTCAACTTTCTTTATGGTCCAAATCTCACATCCATACACGATTAATGGAAAAACCATAGCTTTGACTATATGGACCTTTGTCAGCAAAGTAATGTCTCTGCTTTTTAATATGCTGTCTAGATTGGCCATAGCTTTTCTTCCAGGGAGCAAGCATCTTTTAATTTTATGGCTGCAATCACCATCTGCAGTGATTTTGGAGCCCAGGAAAATAAAGTCTGTTACTGTTTCCATTGTTTCCCCATCTATTTGTCATGAAATGATGGGACCAGATGCCATGATATTCATTTTTTGAAAGTTGAGTTGTAAGCCAGCTTTTTCATCCTCTTTCACTTTCATCAAGAGGCTCTTTAGTTCTTCTTTACTTTCTGCCATAATGCTGGTGTCATCTGCATATCTGAGGTTATTGATATTTCTCCTGGCAATCTTGATTCCAGCTTGTGCTTCATCCAGCCTAGCATTTCACATGATGTACTCTGCTTAAATTAAATAAGCAAGGTGACAATATACAGCCTTGATGTATTCCTTTCCCAATTTGGAACCAGTCCAATTTTCCATGTCTGGTTCTAACTGTTACTTCTTGACCTGCATGCAGATTTCTCATGAGGCAGGTAAGTGCCAAAAAATTGCTATTTTTTTCTTGAATTCTCTTGCTTTTTCTTTGATCCAATGAATGTTACCAATTTGATTTCTAGTCCTCTGCCATTTCTAAATTGAGCTTGAAGATCTGGAAGTTCTTGGTTCACATATTGTGGAAGCTAGCTTGAATAATTTTCAGCATTACTTTGCTAGAGTGTGAAATGTGTGCATTTGTGTGGTATTTGGACATTCTTTGACATTTCCTTTCTTTGGGGTTGGAATGAAAATTGACCTTTTCCAGTCTTGTGGCCACTACTGTTTCCCAAATTTGCTGGCATATTGAGTGCAACACTTTCACAGCATCATCTTTCAGGATTTAAAATAGCTCAACTGGAATTCCATCACCTCCACTAGCTTTGTCCGTAGTGATGCTTCCTAAGGCCCACTTGACTTCACATTCCAGGATATGTGGCTCTAGGTGAGTGATCACACCGTCGTGATTATCTGGGTCATGAAGATCTTTTTTTTACAGTTCTTCTGGGTATTCTTACCACCTCATCTTAATATCTTCTGCTTCTGTTAGGCCCATACTATTTATGTCCTTTTTGAGCCCATCTTTGCATGAACTGTTCCCTTGGTATCTCTGATTTTCTTGAAGAGATCCCTAGTCTTTCCCATTCTGTTGTTTTCCTCTATTTCTTTGCATTGATTGCTGAGGAAGACTTTCTTATCTCTCCTTGCTATTCTTTGAAACTCTGCATTCAAATGGGTATATCTTTCCTTTTCTCCTTTGCTTTTTGCTTCCCTTCTTTCCACAGCTATTTGTAAGGCCTCCTCAGACGGCCATTTTGCTTTTTTGCATTTCTTTTTCTTGGGGATGGTCTTGATTCCTGTCTCCTGTACAATGTCACAAACCTCCATCCATAGTTCACTTGGCACTCTATCAGATCTAGTCCCTTAAATCTATTTCTCACTTCCACTGTATAGTCATAAGGGATTTGATTTAGGTCATACCTGAATGGGCTAGTCGTTTTCTCCACTTTCTTCAATTTCAGTCTGAATTTGGCAATAAGGAGTTCATGATCTGAGCCATAGTCAGCTCCTGGTCTTGTTTTTGCTGACTGTATAGAGCTTCACCATCTTTGTCTGCAAAGAATATAATCAATCTGATTTCAGTGTTGACCATCTGTGATGTCCATGTGTAGAGTCTTCTCTTGTGTTGTTGAAACAGGGTGTTTGCTATGACCAGTGTTTTCTCTTGGCAGAACTCTATTAGCCTTTTTCCTGCTTCATTCTGTACTCCAACACCAAATTTGCCTGTTACTCCAAGTGTTTCTTGACTTCCGACTTTTGCATTTCTCTCCCCTATAAAGAATATTCACATTAATATAAATATGTATGTTTATGTGTATGTGTGTGTCAGGAGACACTGGTTCGATCCCTGAGTTGGGAAGATGCCCTGGAGGAGGGCATGGGGACTCACTCTAGTATTCTTGCCTGGAGAATTCTATGGGCAGAGAAGCCTGGTGGTCTTCAGTCCAAAGGTTCACAGTGATATGATTGAAACAACTTTGCATCCATGTATTAATTTAGTTTTCACAACCCTTTTGTGAGATAGGTACTAATAGTATACCCATTTTATAGGTGAACAAACTGGGTGCGGAGACCTCACTAACTTGCTCCTGGTTTTAATGAGAGACATAGTTAATAGCTTATCTCATTTGGTTACCACAACAGGCTTTTGAGAAGGTTATTTAAGCCCCTTTTGTAGATGAGGAACTGCAATGAGTGTTATTCAGTAAAGCACTCATTTTTCACCAATCAGCATGAAATCAGGATGTAAATTCTGCTTGTTCTGCCTATAAAACCAGTGTATTTCACCAGGTCTCAACAGAGCAAGAGAAAAAATAAAATAAAATAAAAGGTTCTTTGTAAGTGTATCAGCTATCGCTAGTATTTGAATTCTGTGGACTTGGGTAACATATATTCTGGGATAAAAATCAGGACAAATGGCCTGAAATAATTCAAAGAATTAAGAACCTGAGGACACTGCTGGCATATTCAGGGACTAGAGTAGCCACGTTTGGCAAGAATTCCTTCACTGCACTAATTTTGTAGCTTGGTTCACTAGAAGGCCAAATGTCACTTCTAATTAATAACTTAAAATAGATTTCACAGCCACCTCCTGCTGAAAGACAGTTCCTCCCTTGTGAACTCCTACATTCCTGAAATGGAAAAATGAGGCTGATGTGTGTATACCCTTGACAGGTAAATCATGTTGCAAGAAGAATTTCCTCACGTATTATAGGATGTTAAGCAATGCTGATTGCAAAGTTAAACACTGAAGTATACATCGTTTCTACAATGGATATGTCCATATCCTTTGGTTTAATGCAATTAAGGAAAAAAAAAAATCCAGTCTGTTCAAAATAAAGACTGTAAATTAGCTAAAAGTGCCCCAAAATTATGTTGACTTGAAATAATTAGATAACTAAGAGTAGAAAATGTATCTGATACATGTAACTAGATACTTGAATGATCTAGTTAACAACTTCAATTCCACATCTCTCTTTCCTAATGTAGATATAAATCCACTGCACAAATTTCCTTACCATAATAAAATCCTATTTAACACTTTTCTTCTCTTAATAAGAAGCATCAGATGAGGAATTTCAATTTTTATATGACACTTTAGTTTGCCTGCTCTCACTGCAAACAGAAGGGCATTAACTCCAAGGGATTTGGTAATAAGATTAAAATAAGGAAAACTAAATAAAAGGATCATTCAGACCAAAGCCCTGTCTGCAGGCAGCTCCACACATAAACCACTGCAGGGAATGAGGATTTTGTTATATTTCATTATATTTAATGACCTCTAGAGAAGGAAATTTTTGTCATCTTTACAATAGCTTTATATTGTCATTGGCTAGAAGGATACATTGAAAGCTCCTTTTAGCTTCAGAATTGGAAGCCATGTCTATAATGCCAGAGCTTAGGACACTTTCAGAGCTATCCTGAGAACTGGTATACAACCAGGAACATTTTAACTTTATCAGCAAAATTTCATTTCTTGAATTGAATATCAGAACATAATTATTCTTTTTATTATTTTTAAGAATTTGTGTATGCTTAAAATATTGCCATTAAAAAAAAGCCTTTCAACCCACCCCCCGCTCTGTCCTCTGCCCTCCCCAGATGCTCATCTTTAGCTCCCTGTGCCTCTCTGGAATTTGCTCAAAGTCCAGACACTCTTATTCTCCACTAGGCACGTTCCTAGCACTTTTTCAAGGCTCAACACTAGCTTACAATCTTCAGAAAATGTGAAGATCTTCTTTTCTTGTCTAATCAACTATTGAGGTGAGCTAACATACATGCATCTCTTGGTTAGAACACTTGGCACATAGAAGGACATTAAAAATGTTGGCTACTTATTTCCTCCTTTCTTTTCTCTTCTTGTCTTACCACCCAGCCCACTACTATTTTTTCCAGATTTATTTAATATACCATTTCTACACTGAAGGTAGGTTATGGTGTATACCTCTGTCTGCATGCCTCTTTATTCTCCATCCTCTCCTACTCCTATTTGAGAACGGGGATGATGCTTTTTACCTGCGTACAAACCTGGCACAGTACGTGGAATAGTTAACTAAACTGAGAAAAGAAAACATGGTTAAGGACCAGTCCTGAAGCAAACTGAAGATGTTTTCATTTGGGGCAAAAGACTTGACAAGGGGAAGAAAGGAACGGTAGACATTTCTAACACTTATTAACCATTTGCTTATGGGCTAGAAGTTAGCTAGATATGTCACATATGTCATTAACCACACCAGTCTATTACTGTTATTCCCATCTTTAGGATTGAAAAATAAATGGAGGTCAGAAAGGTTAGTTACTTTGTAGAAAATTATACAACGAATAGTAGAACTGAAATGTTAAACCAGTCATGCCTTCTTCTCTACTGTAATATTTCTTGGTATATCAGGAGAATCCTTCATATATAGAATGTAGAGATGTCCCTTTATATTTCCTACTTAAGACAATCTCTAACCCCTTTGGCAGTAGTAAGGGACAGCTGGGATAAGATGTCCCACCAGCCACTACAGTTCTCATCTATTGATCGCATACCTACAAGAGACTGCATCTCACCATCTCTCAGTCCAGCATTGAGTCCCAAAGCTGGAAAAGATGAGACTATGTGAGTCTGGGTAATTTTTTATTACAGTATCCATGAGAATAGGAAAAATGACATATATGCTCAGAACACACAAATCTTCAAGCATTCAGTCTCAAAAACATGCATTTAGAGAATAAAACACCTTCCATTTCCCCCCTTCTCTTTATAGCATTTATATTCCTGACTTGCATCATTTTGCTTTTTGAGTTTTGCCTACTATATGGCCATATTAATCTAGTTTATCTAGTTTCTTTTAAGGCTTAAAGCAGGAGTCCACAAATTATGGCATGCAAGCTAGGAATGGTTTTTGTATTTTTCAATGCTTGAAAAAATAAAAAATAAAATAATATTTCATAGCACATCCAAATAATATGGAATGGAACTTCAGTGTTCATGATTAATTTTATTGGAGAACAGCCCCACTCATTCATTACTATATTGTATGTGGATGTTTTTGCTCCAGTAGCAGAGTTGGGTGGCTGTGACAGAGGCCTTATAGTGGTTCAGAGACAAAGGACTTTATTACTCACAACAAAAGCAGCAGCTAGAGATTAATGTGGGTTTGTACAGGTTTGGGCAGGTTTACTATACCCTCCGCAGGGGCCACACAAAGATCTTATCATGGATGCATGCACATGCTGTTAGCTATATTATAGGAGAGCCTGGGAGATTCACCACTTTTATAGTACATGGAAGTAAGTCTGCCGTTTGTCCAAGGGGAGACATTACCTCATCCCTCAAGTTTGCTCACTGCAAACACAACCTAAATAACGGCCCAGCTAAAGAGTTGTCAGGACCTTGCATGTTGTGCCCTACAAAAATATATGGGGATGCTCAGGGCCTGTGGCGGATACTCTCTCCCATCAAGAAACTGTTAAGTATCTGGGCATTTCAAATTTTCTTGTGCTCATCTTCAATACTCTTTGAATTGATGATGCTCGTTAACCCATGCATCATCACCATATTGTCATTGTGGTGGTTTATTTTTAGTCTTGTGATATTTTAGTGTTCTGTGTCAAATTAGCAGAAAATTTATATTTTTCTAATGTGTTCTTATGATTAAATCCTCTTCATTAACTAGATTCCTAAAAATCCAAGAACCTATTATTGTTCCTATTTGAAATATAACACTTTTCAAAAAAATACTACTTTGGCATGATCTGAAAAATCTTTTTGTTATAATTTAGATTTCTCTATGCTTCTAATGCAGGGGATACAGGTTCCATCTCTGGTCTGGGAACTAAGATTCCACAAGCCACATGATGTAGCCATAAAAAAGGTATAATTTGTATCTCAATTTTGTTGCAGTTCAAATCTCTATTGAATTTATTGATCGTCTTTACAGCTTCTGTTTCATTTTCTATTATGTTTTGCCCAATATTTTTCTCAGTTAAAAAAATAGATATAAAGATGACAAGAGAAAGAACCCATCTTGGTTTGGTTTCTCTCAAAAGTAGACTTGAAATAAAGATTTCAGTGTGAGTAGTTTAATTTGGGAGATGATTCTTGAAAGTATCAATAAGAAGTGCAAAGTGAGTCAGAGAATCATAGAGAAACTGATAGGGTGTATTATCAAGGAAAGAATCATTGTGGGTTGCTAAATCTATTTGGGAGCTTGGAAGCAAGTGTGCTTCAAATGTACCCAACCTGAACGATGAGGGGTGATATTCAACATCTTCAGCCATTTTTAGATACTTTTTGGGTAAAGAGGTAGGTGTTTCTGTTCTCTGGTTATCAATGAGAGATTCCAGGAAAAAAAAAAAAGTAAAAATACTGATGGTTGAATGTCAGCCTCAGGCAACAGAGGGATATAGGTATGACCCCACGATGTCTGTTAATCTTAAAAATTATTTCTAATTTGTTCACTGATTAAAAGATGTTTCATAATGCTTTTCTAAATTGCAGTAATACTCCGAATTCAATTTTCCCTTAGTGATATCCTAAAGATAACCACTCCATTCCCATGTCACCCAACAAGACTGAGAGCAGCATGAGGGCAAGAACCAGAGTGGAGGGGACAAATGACCTCAGCCAAATGTAGTTAAAATATTAGACAAATTTTGGCAAAGATTATTATCATGTAGATAGATGGCTTGTTTTTTAGTTGCTAAGTCGCGTCCGACTCTTTGTGACCCCAGGGACTGCAGCCTGCCAGGCTCATTTGTCCATGGGATTTTCCAGGCAAGAATACTGGAGTGGGCTACACTTCCTTCTCCAAGGCATTTCCCAACCCTGGGATCTAATCCACATCTCTTGTCTCCTGGATTGGCAGGCAGATTCTTTATCACTGAGCCACCTGGAAAGCCCTAGATAGAAGACTAAGAGTTTTTAAGTACATCTGTGAAGGACTGACAATTCTTAAAAAAACTCCTAGATAAAGACTCTGAAGCATTTTTCACCTAAGCTGAGTTCCATCAAGTTGCCCCACCTTCTGAGATTACCTTTGCTTTTGAGACAGGCTGTGACCTAGGACTGGAGACCCTTTGCTGCAAGTGCTGCAACACTTGCACCTGGACAAATATCTCCTCCAGCAACAAAATACAAAGAAACTATAAGGAACTAAAAACTGCATACATGCACAGTTGAGGTAAATTATGGACAACAATAGAGAAAGCCCCAAAGGACCAACTTCTACTTCTGAAGAGCAGGAAGCAAAAGCAGGGTACCATGCATTCCCTCACACCCAGCACTGCCAAAGAAGTTGGGAAACCAAGTAAACCACACCTCCAGCTGACCAGTACCTTCACCCCATATAAGGAACCAGCTCACCTCCCCCTGAGCAAGCGAGTAAGCCAGGGAAACTGCTGCTTGTCCTCACTTCCTCCTGCTGTAGAATGGGCCTCAATAAAGCCTTGCATGAATTTCTTGTCTGGCCTCTCATAAATTTCTATTGATTAAGGAAGTCAAGGACCTTGGTTAGTAACACTTTAACTCCATGTTGTGATTGCAGGATGTTTAGTTTTCTTTCTGGGAAGCCTCTAGTCCAAGAGAGTGCCTAGGCTGTCACGTGACCCTGTGATGCTCTAGGCTGAATTGAATTACCTCGTATTGACTTCTGGCTTCTCTGTGATGTGAAGTATCTACCCAAATATCTGTCACTAAAGTGACACTACTAACACAAACTTTTAGCAACTTGTAGATTTGATGGAAGCCTTGATAGCAGCATGTGGATTTACTAATGGAGAATAAAATGGAAAAAAAAAAAATTTACTTAAAACTCAGTACCAGATAGAATTGTTCCTAGAGTTCATTAGACAAAAATCTACTCTCAGAGGAGCTTCCTGTGGATTAGTTTTTCTAGTTCTAAGGGCCTTCTACCATATTATTTATCCAATTCTTTTAAGTCTCTGCTTTCATACTTTTCCTACTTGTAAATAGATCTAGAATAAGAAAACAAACAAACAAACAAAAAAAAACTTAAACTGTTTCCTTGCCCCACTGGAGAAAGATAGTTAGCAAGATACCCTCTTTTCATTAAAGGCAGCCTTTTAACATTAAATGTAGCATTAGTGAAGCCATCTTTCTCACAAAAAGATTTCTTCTAATCCAGGCTCTAGACTTTACTTCTGGGTAACCAAATAACTTTCATCCTCAAATAAGAGTATTAACCTATTCCCTAAAATGAATTCTTTCTCTTGTTAACAGAACTAGACACAAATTGCTGTAAAGTTCATAAATAGTCCACCTTTTCTATTTTGGATCCATCAAAAGTTTTGATATCTTGGAGTTCAGTTCAGTTCAGTCGCTCAGTCGTGTCTGACTCTTTGTGACCCCATGAATCCCAGCACGCCAGGGCTCCCTGTCCATCACCAACTCCCAGAGTTCACTCAGACTCATGTCCATCGAGTCAGTGATGCAATCCAACCATCTCATCCTCTGTCGTCCCCTTCTCCTCCTGCCCCCAATCCCTCCCAGCATCAGAGTCTTTTCCAATGAGTCAACTCTTCGCATGAGGTGGCCAAAGTACTGGAGTTTCAGCTTCAGCGTCATTCCCTCCAAAGAAATCCCAGGGCTGATCTCCTTCAGAATGGACTGGTTGGATCTCCTTGCAGTCCAGGGACTCTCAAGAATCTTCTCCAACACCACAGTTCAAAAGCATCAATTCTTCAGCGCTCAGCCTTCTTCACAGTCCAACTCTCACACCCATACATGACCACTGAAAAAACTGTAGCCTTGACTAGACGGACCTTTGTTGGCAAAGTAATGTCTCTGCCTTTGAATATGCTATCTAGGTTGGTCATAACTTTCCTTCCAAGGAGTTAGTGTCAGTGTATAGCCTCAGATCTCTCTGACTCACTTGTGTTTATTTGGTAGACATGCTGCAGCCTGATAAAAAAGTAAGAACATCACTTTTCATTAGAGAACCCAAAAACGAAGCTCAGAGTATTTAGATGAGGTCAGCAACTTTATGAAGCCTAGGACCGCAGTCAGGCTGGTCCCATCTATCAGCTGTGGGAAAGGGACCAACATCTTGTATTATAGGACATGTCTGCCTATGAATAAGCAATCTCCTAGAACTTCTTCAGAAAGAAGTTCTGTGTTTCTTCAGGGTTTCTCTTAGAAGGAAACTGTAACTGTATATGTCCAATACATCCAGAAAATATCCAACACAGAGTTGAATGCAAATGTGAGATTATTTCTACTTCCTAAAATAAAGAAAAGCAGTTTTCTTTTTTTTTTTTAATTCTTCCAATTTTATTTTATTTTTAAACTTTACATAATTGTATTAGTTTTGCCAAATATCAAAATGAATCCGCCACAGGTATACATGTGTTCCCCATCCCGAACCCTCCTCCCTCCTCCCTCCCCATACCATCCCTCTGGGCCGTCCCAGTGCACCAGCCCCAAGCATCCAGCATCATGCATCGAACCTGGACTGGCAACTCGTTTCCTACATGATATTTTACATGTTTCACTGCCATTCTCCCACATCTTCCCACCCTCTCCCTCTCCCACAGAGTCCATAAGACTGTTCTATACATCAGTGTCTCTTTTGCTGTCTCGTACACCGGGTTATTGTTACCATCTTTCTAAATTCCATATATATGCGTTGTTTTCTGAGTGAGCCCTGGGCTACTTCACATCACGTGCCAAGTGTTGATTTCTCAGACCAATGAAGAATAGACTTGAAAAATTAAACGCCTCATGTAGCAAGGAGAAAACAGTAGACACATCTGAATCCTTTAATTCCAAGTATCTTTAAAATGGCACTGATCATGTCAACCCTTATTAGTGTTTACACTTCAGTGGAGATCATAAGCTAAGGAATATTGATCATAAGTTTAAAGATGTGTGAAAAAATCAAGCCCCAGGAAAATGTTTTAAAAAATATTTTTCCTATTTGCTTATGAAAATAAAACAAGGGGAAAAATTCCTCTACTGGTCTTTTGACCCTAGAAGTAAAAAGACCCAATGGATTCTCTTCTCCCTCATTAGGCATTGGGATGACTCTGACCTTTTCTCGAAATCTTGTGTGAGTCTTTTATTACTAAGCTTGTGTATGTTTAATGCAAGTCTCCTCGATTTAATTATAAGCAAACCAGAGGCAGAGGTCATGTTTAACTCTTCTGACAATTCAACATTTAATGTCCATATTTTGAGCAACTGAGGAGAAGGCAATGATGAGAATTCAGTGATGAGGAAGAAAGTGCTCTTATGCTATTCTAGACCCTGAGCATTGGGGCAGGGAGTACAGTAGACAAGATTCCTGCTCAAATGATGCTTCCATTCTGGTATTATTATGGAGAGCCTGGCAACTGGCATACACCAAAAATTAGGGAACTGTAAGTGCTATGGAGAGTAATAGAAGAGATCAGGATAGAGAAGGGGTGTGTATGTGTGTGGAGGTGTTATTTTCTTTTATTATTTACTTACTTATTTTGAGTGTGCCACACAGCTTGTGGGATCTTCGTTTCCTGACCAGGGAAGCCACACATGCCCACTGCATTGAAAGCACAGAGTCTTAACCACTGGATTGCCAGGGAAGTCCAAGTTGTCATTTTATATAAGCAGATCGGATAGGATTCTCTCAGAAGGTGAGATCAAAGTTCAAATCTGAACAATGGGTTCAAACTACCCACTGTTTGGAAATTTGGGCAAAGAACATTCCAAATACAGTATTCAGCGAAGAGTTAAAACAAGTTAAATCATCTTGACAATATCAAGGAAAAGAAACAAGCATGTTCTAGCCACAGTAAGCCCAGATGGAGAGTGGCATGAGAGGTGAAGAAGGAGTCAGATACTCCTGGCTTTATAGGCTTGCAAGGGGGTATAAGTTAATCTCATCGTATCTGTGGCCAAGTTTTTTTCCTCAAACCTCCTTCCCTGCCTTCTTTTTTTTTTTTTTTAATACCAATATCAGTATTTTATCAGTCATACTTCTACAGTAGTAATAGTGACATATTGTACTTGCATATATCACATTTTATCCAGGGATGTCAAAATCATTGCATCAAGCACCGTGGTATTGGAAGATCAATATTCCATAGCATGTGAAGTCTACATAGTTATGGCATAGAAAATATAGATTGCCAGAAGTAGGCTCAAAGAGACAAGTCTCCGTTTCTTGTGGTTTCTAAGTTTCTGAATTTCCAAATTTTGCACTTGTATCTTAACATACCTACAACACTGCTGCATCGTACTGTACCCAGTCGCTCAGTTGTGTCCAACTCTCTGTGATCCCATAGACTGCTTGCTGCCCACTAGGCTTCTCTGTCCGTGGGATTTTCTAGGCAAGAATACTGGAGTGGGTTTCCATTTCCTTCTCCAGGGGATTTTCCTAACCCAGGGATCAGACATGTGTCTGCTTCATAGCAGATAGATTCTTTACTACTGTACCATCTGGGAAGCCCTATGCCTACAACATTGACTCCAGGTAAAAATCTTCCCTGTGTTGTTAATCCTACTTACCCATCACGCCAACCTCCCTTCACACTGAGAAACAAAGCAGTGAAACAGGAGAGATAGAATAAACATGGTGATCAGATTGTCTGGTGCTGCTTACCTGTGTAAGGGTAATAGAGCATTTGTTTTTTTATGTCCTTTCTGGTTAAGAGCAAATACATATTAAGGAAAAATTTGGACTGGACTTGTGATGCAAGTCTGCCAATGTCCAAATCCAGTGATTTTTCTACGGAACCTCTGGGAAGATCATGGTGCTTGTATTTAGATAATAAAATAGTAGAGCACAAAGGGAGCTCTGAGGACCTTGGCACTGGTCCTGGAGTGTATCACTCTAAAATAGAAGTCTTTCTGAAATGATATCTGGTTCAATATGACCTAGAGCCAGTTTTAACTGTATTCATGAGAGGATATGAAAACAAAAGCAGACACAGAGGTAGGCAGAGTCCAAAGGAGATTAAGTAAAAAGTGAATAAGCCATCCTCTTCCTTCTCTGCCTCCCATGTGTTCACTTGGCATAAGCTGATGTCCTCACATGGCCTTTGGATACAGAGAATGGAGGTTTTCTTTTGAGTGTTTGGTTTCATTTACATGTTTGAACTCTCAGCTGACACAATTTCGAGTGTGTGGTAAAAATGAAGTCACATTTCATTAAGAATAATGAAAAGGGCATTTGAAGTCAGTATCTACTGTGGTTTGAGGTAGTTGTGCAGCATTTAATCATGGTGTCTGTCTTTCATATCTATGTGTTTTTTTGCAAAGTGAAAGAAAAATAGAATTCATGTTTTCTAGGCATATTAGAATATAAGGTTATTTTTTCTGCCTTTTACACAACTGTTTTTAAAAAGTTGTATTTATATTATTCCTAAAATAAAAAAAGAAGGAAGAGCATTTCCTTTTCTTATCAGATTCACATTGCTACAATACTAAAATCTTTTGCCAGTGGCCTTTCAAGGCACTTGCTTCTAATTTGATTTTTATTAATGTTTGGCAAAAATGGGAGTTGGAGGCTTATATCTTTTTATTACAAATATCCTTCAATTTAGGATATGCCCTGGGAACTCTAATGCTGCAGGTAGGAGATTGCTAAATAATCATCAAAATTGGATCCGACAAAACCATTTAGCAGTGCTCAGTCTACCAGGGCTCAATAGTATATTTTTTTCCTTTTTCTCAGCAAGTTCTTTGCATGTCTGGTCTGCTTTTCCTTGATGAGAGTAATTATGCTCTTATAGCTAAGTGAGGGAGCTAATTTCAGCCAACAATTCACAACTGTATTTTTGCAGTACTGAAAGTTGCTCTTCAGAAGTAATTTGCAGTACATGCTATGGGCCTCCTACCATCCACGTAAATGACTTAAAATTATATTTTGGACTTTTGTTTCCACTGCTTTTATAATTTCCTGGAGTTGGGGACTATGAAGGAGAATCCCACAGGCAAATAGATTAAAAGAAATTTACTGTTCTTTTCAGAGTTGACTATCACTTGGGGTCTTTCGCAGTATTTTTTGTGGCCACAAGCATGCTGGTCCCCAAATGTGTTTTTTTCTTGAAAACTATCCAATGTTTATGCCAAATTCTTTTTTTTTTTTTTCTAACAGCCAGAGAAGGCTAAGATTTCACTAAAGACTTAAGCAAGAACACCAACAGAGAACAAAATATAAGAATAAAAAGGAAAATTCATGCAGTATCATGTTTCTACTGCTAAGCTGCTGCTAAGTCACTGCAGTCGTGTCCGACTCTGTGCGACCCCATAGACGGCAGCCCACCAGGCTTCTCCGTCCATGGGATTCTCCAGGCAAGAACACTGGAGTGGGTTGCCGTTTCCTTCTCCAATGCAGGAAAGTGAAAAGTGAAAGTGAAGTCGCTCATTCGTGTCTGACCCTTAGTGGCCTCATGGACTGCAGCCCACCAGGCTCCTCTGTCCATGGGATTTTCCAGGCAAGAGTACTGGAGTGGGGTGCCATTGCCTTCTCCAATCATGTTGCTAGATCACTACAAATAGAACTCTGAATTTACTTCATACCACTATGACCCCACTCTACTTCCTGTTTGTAAGAGAAGTATTATCCAAGGGTGGCTCCTAGTTGTAATTCCTTTCTGGAAGTTTTTTTTGAATACACAGATATTAAGAGGAACAAACTTAACATTATACACCCCCAACCAAAAACAGTCCTTGTTCTTCTTCTAGGGCCCATCAAAATATGAAGACTTTCTAGCCACAGATGTGATCTGTGTCTACTCATAGGGAAATATCAAATATTAAATGATATTTGATATTTGGAGAAACAGGTTTCCCCAAATATTTGGGGATACAGGTTTTTCTTGGAAACCGGTTGGATTAGGTTGGGGTCCAGACCATGAGGATAATTGAGGTGAGTCTATTAACATTTTCTGAAAACATATGGATGCATATTTTATACATGGAAAACTAAAAATCAAGTGTGTGGTACCTGAATGCATGTGTGGGGTGTGTTTGTACATGTGTATGTGTTTGTGCAGATGGGAGTAGAATGTAGGGAATGAGTCTGGGATGGGAAAATGGAAGATAACTCAAAGATCATGTAACAGTAACACAGACAGAGATGTCAAATTTTGAGAGTTACTGTGAAAATATTATCTAAGCCTGTGGTTTTGAAACTTTAGTGTACGCTGGGGTCCCCTGGAGGCCTTGTTCAAATACAGATTGCTGTTCCCTATTCCAGAATCTCTGATTCAAGATTTCTCAAGTGGGGCCCGAGACCTGGCATTTCCAACAAATTGCCAGATGATGGTGGTACTGCTGATCAGGGGACCACACTTTGAGAACCACATGGGTATAAGCCATATTCCTTGCCTAGTTTGTACATAGTATTGTGTGTTCAGTCAATTCAGTTCTGTCTACCTCTCTGAGACCCTATGGACTAAAGCCCAGTGGGTTCTATGATATTTTCTCACCAAGATTATCGGAGTAGGTTTCCATTCCCTTCTCCATGGGATCTTCCCGACCAAGGGATCGAACTGAAGTCTCCTGTGTCTCCTGTCTTGCAGATGAATTCTTTAATGCTGAGCCACCTTCAGTTCAGTTTAGTTCAGTCGCTCAGTTGTGTCCAACTATTTGCGACCCCATGAATCACAGCACACCAGGCCTCCCTGTCCATCACCAACTCCCGGAGTTCACTCAGACTCACGTCCATCGAGTCAGTGATGCCATCCAGCCATCTCATCCTCTGTTGTCCCCTTCTCCTCCTGCTGCCAATCCCTCCTAGCATCAGAGTCTTTCCAAATGAGTCAACTCTTCGCATGAGGTGGCCAAAGTACTGGAGTTTCAGCTGTAGCATCATTCCTTCCAAAGAAATCCCAGGGCTGATCTCCTTCAGAATGGACTGGTTGGATCTCCTTGCAGTCCAAGGGACTGTCAAGAGTCTTCTCCAACACCACAGTTCAAAAGCATCAATTCTTCGGCACTCAGCTTTCTTCACAGTCCAACTCTCACATCCATACATGACCACTGGAAAAACCGTAGCCTTGACTAGACGGACCTTTGTTGGCAAAGTAATGTCTCTGCTTTTCAATATGCTATCTAGATTGGTCATAACTTTTCTTCCAAGGAGTAAGAGTCTTTTGATTTCATGGCTGCAGTCACCATCTGCAGTGATTTTTGGAGCCCCAGAAAGTAGAGTCTAATACTGTTTCCCCATCTATTTGCCATGAAGTGATGGGACCAGATGCCATGGTCTTCTTCTTCTGAATGTTGAGCTTTAAGCCAATTTTTTCACTCTCCACTTTCACTTTCCTCAAGAGGCTTTTGAGTTCCTCTTCACTTTCTGCCATAAGGGTGGTGTCATCTGCATATCTGAGATTATTGATATTTTTCCCGGAAATCTTGATTCCAGCTTGTGCTTCTTCCAGCCCAGCATTTCTCATGATGTACTCTGCATAAAAGTTAAATAAGCAGGGTGACCTTTGAAACCCATATAAATAATATTGGATCTCAGCAAAAATGTGATGAGCATCTGTTTCTTCACCTGCTTTGTCTTACGTAATTATCTTACCTGTTTCTGCCTCTACTAACAAATATCCTCCTTCTTGCTTAACAAATGCAATTTGCCCCCTACAGACAGTTTCGCCAGGGTGTTCTCTGTTCTTAATATGTGCATTATACTGCCACTGGTCATATACTACTTCAAATACTTTGGGAAAATACTTCCAGTTTTAAGTACATCAATTAATGAGTTTAAAATGAAAAAATGTTCTTGAATGGACATGGGCTGATACCCTCATCCTACCCAGTTGACAAAAGGCAGAATACTACAAGGTAGAAATGGAGATGAGAGTGAAAGAGCTAATTTGGGACCACATTTCCCTTTCTGAAGTTTCCCAAATCCTCCCTGGTATCTGACTGTATCCTTTGCCTCCAAGTAATGATAGTCTTCATGCAGAGTGACAGAGATGGCTGGCAGTTAGTCCTGTTGTCATAAAGGTGGCCATTTAGAATTTCTCTTATTGCCCTCATTTTTCATTTATTTACAGAGACAGTTAGTTTTGCTACAGCAATGCCCAGAGACATCCCAACTCACCCTTTCCTTCCTTGGAGGACCTCCCTCTGAAGCATGATGGAGGCAGCCATGGAGATGCTTCTCAGACGCCCTTCAAGAGAGAACTGGCTGTGAGCCATGCAGTGTGCTGACAGTGGGTACTGAACCCATGGGATCTGCCTGAGTGTTCCCACCTAGGGTGCATTCTCCCTCGGTGCTCCTAGCACATGGCTACATGGCTGAACACAGGAGGGTACTTAGGCAGAGACATTTCTGCTTGCTGCTGCTGCTGCTAAGTCGCTTCAGTCATGTCCGACTCTGTGCGACCCCATAGACAGCAGCCAACCAGGCTCCTCCGTCCCTAGGATTCTCCAGGCAAGAACACTGGAGTGGGTTGCCATTTCCTTCTCCAATGCATGAAAGTGAAAAGTGAAAGTGAAGTCACTCAGTCGTGTCTGACTCTTAGCGACCCCATGGACTGTAGCCTGCCAGGCTCCTCCATCCATGGGATTTTCCAGACAAGAGTACTGGAGTGGGATGCCATTGCCTTCTCCGCATTTCTGCCTGAGTATCTGCTAACTGTTCTAAGAGGTAGCTACACTCTAGGCCCCCAACTGCCTGGCTTGCTGAGATTCTCAGAACTACTCTGTTGTCTGGGGCCCTTCCTCTTGGGTCTCCATCTCCCTTCACAGGTATTAAGACTTTTCATGGCAATATGAAGGCTTCCTTGCCTACTCTTCTTTCTCCTCTAGTTTCAAAGGCATTTCCTCAAGAAATCTCTTCAGTCCATATCTGTCTTGGTGTCTTGGACCTGCACTGATGCCCTTGCTGAATCTGGTCCCACTTTCCAGAATCACATTCAAACTTCTTATCCAGGCCATCTATCCTGTTCAGAACTTTCTCTCTCCTCTTATTCCACTCATTTACCATAATCAGCCCTGAAATCTTGTTCCTCAGTCATACATACACTGAAAGTTCTGACCCTGGACTAGGTTTCAATTCTTTCACGTGACAAACTCTGACTATGTTAACACAAGAATGTAAGGAAGCTCTTAGCAGATATAGGCAGATTGTTGCATCAGCCAGAGCAGCCTGTAGTCCCAATTCTCAAACAGACGTTTTATGTCTGCCTCTCTCCTGACACTAATTCTAATGGGTGGCAAGTAAAAATGTTTGGAGGCATTTCTAGTTGTCAGATTAATTGGGGAGCACCAGTGCTGCTTCATATGCATGGTCAAAAACCCCGCGTGGGCTGCAAAGTCCAGGGCAGCCCCTGTATCAAAGAACTGATTTATTCATAGGGACTAGGAATGCATTACCTAAGAGATCTTGAAACTGGTTATTTTAGCTTAACTGGGTCTTAACATTTTTACCTATAAAAATGAAAGTATTAAAAATATATTCCCCTATCATACTGCCTTAATCTTGTTGTTTTCAGTTGCTCAATTGGGTCTGACTCTTCGCGGCCCATGGGCTGAAGCCTGCCAGGCTTTACTCCAGGAGATCTTCTAGAGCCAGGGATTGAACCGGTGTCTCTTGCATCTCTTGCATTGGCAGGTGGGTTCTTTATCATTAGTGCCACCTAGGAGGCCCACTGCCTAGTGCATATCACAATTAATAATATTGTCTTGCATTTTTTTTCTCCTTTTCTCTTATTGATCTGATACGTTGTTTGGAGGATCAGATGAGATAATTTATGTGAAACTATTGTGTAAATAATAATGTTTTACCCATGTGTATTGTATTTAAAATATGGATAGAAGGCTATTTAGTATAATCTTATTTTAGAGATGAGTTAATCAACATACTTCTGGTACTTTTCTCCAACTCAAAATTTCACTTATAAAAGATCCTTTTAAAAACAAGATTCATTTATGAACCTCAGTATAGGCTGTCTAAGCCTCACTTGGACAAATTTTGCCCTGGATATCGATGGTATCTTCACTCCAAGCCCAGCCCTGGAATTCAAGGGCATGCCAAGGCTGTCCTGATGAATGTATTGTAAACAGAAAAGGTTAATGTATTCAGGTTCCTGTTTAATTGAAAATCCCCAAGGAACCAGTAATCATTTGTAGGAGGAGGGAAGAGAAATACAGGAAGCAGCTGGGTGAGGTGACTTCGTCCTATTCTCTCTTGCCCTCACCCTCTTTTATCCACTTAGGAATCTGCTTTTCAGTAACTTTCTTTCTCAGAATCACCTATTGTGTGTTGTACCTTGTATGGGAACATTGGTCATGGTCACTATCTGCTTTCAGACTTAGCGGACTTTTAAAGGTATCAGAACTATTGTGTCTTCACTGTGATAATAAAATACTAAGTTGGACTATCAAGAGAATGCTTATTGGAATATGCTGGATGCTCAGTAAATTTAAGACAAATGTAATTGCAAGCCAGTGCTCTCTTCAGGGGTAATGTGACTTTGCAAATTTCCTTATTCTCTGTCACTCCCTTGCCAGATGAGAAGAAGTGTGTGTATGTGTGTGTGTATGTACGTGTGTGTGGGTGAGAGAGAGAGGAAGGAAGGGAGAGATGAGAAGGGTAATATTTATACACTAAGGAGAAAATAAGCCTTTTAGAGATATTGCTATGGATGACTTACTGATTATATATTTTGCCCACTATATATCAGACAACATAGAATTTCATGGTCAAGATCTGTCTGACCAATACAAAGGTTTCATTAATAAGGGCTTTCTGATGACAATGAAAAGACTACTTGAAAATAACTAAACTCACCCCACAGAATGTGAATGATAAACTATATATTTAAATTTGCCATATTACATAACTGTGAACCTATATCTACCAAGGAACTACTCACCTGAAAATATTTGTTGTCATGGGTGATTGGTCTAACTATAACCAAGTACAGCTAAGAAAGCATCTTTCAGTTCATCTCAGTCGTGTCCGACTCTTTGCAACCCCATAAATTGCAGCATGCCAGGCCTCTCTGTCCATCAACAACTCCCAGAGTTCACTCAGACTCATGTCCATCGAGTCAGATGCCATCCAGCCATCTCGTACTCTGTCATCCCTTTTCCTCCTGCCCCCAATCCCTCCCAGCAGCAGAGTCTTTTCCAATGAGTCAACTCTTTGCATGAGGTGGCCAAAGTATTGGAGTTTCAGCTTTAGCATCATTCCCTCCAAAGAAATCCCAGGGCTGATCTCCTTCAGAATGGACTGGTTGGATCTCCTTGCAGTCCAAGGGACTCTCAAGAGTCTTCTCCAACACCACAGTTCAAAAACATCAATTTTGGGGCACTCAGCCTTCTTCACAGTCCAACTCTCACATCCATACATGACCACAGGAAAAACCATAGCCTTGATTAGATGGACCTGTGTTGGCAAAGTAATGTCTCTGCTTTTCAATATGCTATCTAGGTTGGTCATAACTTTCCTTCCAAGGAGTAAACGTCTTTTAATTTCATGGCTGCAGTCACCATCTGCAGTGATTTTGGAGCCCAGAAAAATAAAGTCTGACACTGTTTCCACTGTTTCCCCATCTATTTCCCATGAAGTGATGGGACCGGATGCCATGATCTTCATTTTCTGAATGTTGAGCTTTAAGCCAACTTTTTCACTCTCCACTTTCACTTTCATCAAGAGGCTTTTGAGTTCCTCTTCACTTTCTGCCATGAGGGTGGTATCATCTGCATATCTGAGCTTATTGATATTTCTCCCAGCAATCTTGATTCCAGCTTGTGCTTCTTCCAGCCCAGCATTTCTCATGATGTACTCTGCACATGAGTTAAATAAGCAGGGTGACAATATACAGCCTTGACGTAGTCCTTTTCCTATTTGGAACCAGTCTGTTGATTCATGTCCAGTTCTAACTGTTGCTTCCTGACCTGCATACAGATTTCTCAGAGGCAGGTCAGGTGGCCTGGTGTTTCCATCTCTTTCAGAATTTTCCACAGTTTATTGTGATCCACACAGTCAAAGGCTTTGGCATAGTCCATAAAGCAGAAATAGATGTTTTTCTGGAGCTCTCTTGCTTTTTTGATGATCCAGTGGATGTTGGCAATTTGATCTCTGGTTCCTCTGCCTTTTCTAAAACCAGCTTGAACATCAGGAAGTTCATGGTTCACATATTGCTAAAGCCTGGCTTGGAGAATTTTGAGCATTACTTTACTAGCATGTGAGATGTGTGCAATTGTGCAGTAGTTTGAGCATTCTTTGGCATTGCCTTTCTTTGGGACTGGAATGAAAACTGACCTTTTCCAGTCCTGTGGCCACTGCTGAGTTTTCCAAATTTGCTGGCATATTGAGTGCAGCACTTTCACAGCATCATCTTTCAGGATTTAAAATAGCTCAACTGGAATTCCATTGCCTCCACTAGCTTTGTTCATAGTGATACTTTCTAAGGCCCACTTGACTTCACATTCCAAGATGTCTGGCTCTAGGTCAGTGATCACACCATTGTGATTATCTGGGTCATGAAGATCTTTTTTGTATAGTTCTTCTGTGTATTCTTGCCATCTCTTCTTAATATCTTCTGCTTCTGTTAGGTCCATACCATTTCTGTCCTTTATCAAGCCCATCTTTGCGTGAACTGTTTCCTTGGTATCTCTAATTTTCTTGAAGAGATCTCTAGTCTTTCCCATTCTGTTGTTTTCCTCTATTTCTTTGCATTGATTGCTGAAGAAGGCTTTCTTATCTCTTCTTGCTATTCGTTGGAACTCTGCATTCAGATGTTTATACCTTTCCTTTTCTCCTTTGCTTTTCGCTTCTCTTCTTTTCACAGCTATTTGTAAGGCCTCCCCAGACAGTCATTTTGCTTTTTTGCATTTCTTTTCTATGGGAATAGTCTTGATCCTTGTCTCCTGTACAATGTCATGAACCTCATTCCATAGTTCATCAGGCACTCTATGTATCAGATCTAGGCCCTTAAATTTATTTCTAACTTCCACTGTATAATCATAAGGGATTTGATTTAGGTCATACCTGAATGGGCTAGTGGTTTTCCCTACTTTCTTCAATTTCAGTCTCAATTTGGCAATAAGGAGTTCATGATCTGAGCCACAGTCAGGTCCTGGTCTTGTTTTTGCTGACTGTATAGAGCATCTCCATCTTTGGCTGCAAAGAATATAATCAATCTGATTTCGGTGTTGACCATCTGGTGATGTCCATATAGAGAGTCTTCTCTTGTGTTATTGGAAGAGGGTGTTTGCTATGACCAGTGCATTTTCTTGGCAAAACTCTATTAGTCTTTGCCTTGCTTCATTCCATATTCCAAGGCCAAATTTGCCTGTTATTCCAGGTGTTTCTTGACTTGCTACTTTTGCATTCCAGTCCCCTATATTGAAAAGGACATCTTTTTTGGGTGTTAGTTCTAAAAGGTCTTGTAGGTCTTCATAAAACTGTTCAACTTCAGCTTCTTTAGTGTTACTGGTTGGGGCATAGAATTGGATTACTGTGGTATTGAATGTTTTGCCTTGGAAACGAACAGAGATCATTCTGCTGTTTTTGAGATTGCATCCAAGTACTGCAGTTTGGACTCTTTTGTTGACCATGATGGCCACTCCATTTCTTCTGAGGGATTCCTGCCCACAGTAGTAGATATAATGGTCATCTGAGCTAAATTCACCCATTCCAGTTATCTTAGTTCACTGATCCTAGAATGTCGACGTTCACTCTTGCCATCTCCTGTTTGACCACTTCCAATTTGCCTTGATTCATGGACCTGACATTCCAGGTTCCTATGCAATATTGCTCTTCATAGCATCGGACCTTGCTTCTATCACCAGTCCCATCTAGAGCTGGGTATTGTTTTTGCTTTGGCTCCATCCCTTCATTCTTTCTGGAGTTATTGCTCCACTGATCTCCAGTAGCATATTGGGCACCAACTGACCTGGGGGGTTCCTCATTCAGTATCCTATCATTTTTCCTTTCATACTGTACATGGGGTTCTCAAGGCAAGAATACTGAAGTGGTTTGCCATTCCGTTCTCCAGTGGAATGCATCCTGTCAGATGTCTCCACCATGACCCACCTTTCTTGAGTTGCCTCACGGTCATGGCTTAGTTTCATTGAGTTAGACAAGGCTGTGGTCCTAGTGTGATTAGAGTGACTAGTTTTCTGTGAGTATGGTTTCAGTGTGTCTGCCCTCTGATGCTCTCTTGCAACACCTACTGTCTTTTTGGGTTTCTCTTACCTTGGACGTGGGGTAACTCTTCACAGCTGCTCCAGTAAAGTGCAGCCGCTGCTCCTTACCTTGGATGAGGGGTATATCCTCACCACCACCCTTCCTGACCTTCAAAGTGGGATAGCTTCTCTAGGCCCTCTTGCGCCCCTGCAGCCACTGGTCCTTGGATGTGGGGTTTGTCCTCCCAGGCCGCTGCCCTTGACCTCGGACTTGGGTAGCTCTTCTCGGCTGTTCCTGCACCATTGCAGCCTGGCACTCTGTGCCACTGCCCCTGACCTCGGATGTGGGGGTAGCTCCTCTTGGTCGCTGCCCTTCGGGCATGGGGTCCTCCCAGCTTCTGCCCCTGACCTTGGACATGGGGTAGTTCCACTCAGCCGCTTTAGTGAGCCAGTTGCAGCCAAGAAAGCATCTTTACTTTGGCTTATTTGAATGTTCTTTTTTTGTCCCAGGCCATTAACTTTTCCTTGCCCTATGCTGTTCTTGTTCCATGCACATGGTGGGTGTGGGTGGTAGTGGGGGAGGGCTGGTAAGTGTATCACCACATTTTAAGGAGATCATCTTCACCAGTGGTTTGGTGCACTGGCTCTGGAGCCTGATGCTTCTGTTTAAATTCCAGCTTTGTCATTAACAAGCTGTATGACCCTGGGGAAATTCCTTTACCTGTTTATGCTGAGGTTTCCTCATCTGCAAAGAGAGAATGATAACAGGACCTATGTAGGGTCATCATAAAGATTAAACTGCGTTAAAAATGACAAAGTGGAAGTAGTACCTATCAAAACTTGAATGATCCACGAGTTTTACTAATTGTTTTATTGATTGCAATTTATGTTTGAAACCTATCTGTTTTATACATTTGAATGATACTTGAATCTCAGAGCATACATCCTCATTTGTCAGGTTCTGAAACTTTCTGGCTATCCTATGTATTACCCTGCAAGGGTCTTCTCTTAAGCTGTGTCCTCTATGTTCTCTGCTTCATCTGTTTGATTCTTTCACTCTCTCTCTTTCTGCTCTTCTTTAGTCTGATTTGTGACACAGTGGTGAGAAGAAGATTATATTATTCTAGGGATTTGGGTATGAAAGAAAGCACGTCTGAGTTTAGTCCAATGAGAAAATACTCCCCTTTTTGCTTTGTCTCAAAATATAAAAAACAAAAGCCTATAACAAGGGAACAAATGAACATACCTATTTATCATCTTTCCTATGTTTGACAAATAAAGGATTGCAGCCTGAGCACTTCATGATCCTCTTTAGAGGTTTAAATTAGTCTGCATAGAGTACCAAACCTAAGGCAAAGTGGTTGTCTGAGGAGGCTTTACAAATAGCTGAGGAAAGAAGAGAAGCAAAAAGTAATGGAGAAAGGAATAGATATACCCAACTGAATGCAGAGTTTCAGAGAATAGCAAGGAGAGCTAAGAAGGCCTTCGTAAATGAACAGTCAAATAGAGAAAAACAATACAGTGGGAAAGACTAGAGATCTCTTCAAGAAAATTGAGGAGATCAAGGAAACATTTCATACAAGGATGGGCATGATGAAAGACAGAAGCAGTAAGGACTTAACAGAAGCAGAAGAGATGAAGAAATGGTAGCAAGAATACACAGAATACCTAGACAAAAAAAAGCAATGATTGGGGTAACCATGATGGTGTGATCCCTCACTAGAGCCATACATCCTGGAGTGTGAAGTCAAGTGGGCCTTAGGAAACATTACTGCAAGCAAAGCTAGTGGAGCTGAGGGAATTCCAGTTGAGCTATTTAAAATCCTAAAAGATGATGTTGTTAAAGTGCTGAACTTAATATGTCAGCAAATTTGGAAAACTCAGCCATGGCCACAGGACTAGAAAATGTCAGTTTTCATTCCAATCCCAAATAAGGGCAGTGCCAAAGAATGTTCAAGCTACAGGACAATTGTACTTATTTAGGAGAAGGCAAAGGCACCCCACTCCAGTACTCTTGCCTGGAAAATCCCATGGACAGAGGAGCCTGGAAGGCTACAGTCCATGTGGTCACTGAGGGTCGGACACGACTGAGCAACTTCACTTTCACTTTTCACTTCATGCATTGGAGAAGGAAATGGCAACCCACTCCAGTATTCTTGCCTGGAGGATCCCAGGGGTGGCGGAGCCTGGTAGGCTGCCGTCTATGGGGTCGCACAGAGTCAGACACGACTCAAGTGACTTAGCAGAAGCAGCAGCATGCTAGTAAGGTTATGTTAGAAATCCTTCAAGCTAGGCTTCAACAGTATGTGAACCAAGAACTTCCAGATGTACACCTGGGTTTAGAAAAGGCAGAGGAGCCAGAGTCCACATTGCCAACATTCATTGGATCATAGAGAAAGCAAAGAAATACCAGGAAAAAAAAAAAAATCTATTTCTGTTCCATGCTGCTGCTGCTGCTAAGTTGCTTCAGTCGCTTCTGTGCGACCCCATAGACGGCAGCCCACCAGGTTCCCCAGTCCCTGGGATTCTCCAGGCAAGAGTACTGAAGTGGGGTGCCATTTCCTTCTCCAAAGCATGAAAGTGAAAAGTGAAAGTGAAGTTGCTATTTATTTAACTTATATAGAGAAAATATCACGTGAAATTGAAAGGCTGGATGAATCACAAGGTGGAACCAAGATTGCTGTAGAAATATCAACAACCTCAGATATGCAGATGATACCACTCTAATGGCAGAAAGTGAAGAGGAACTAAGGAGCCTCTTGATGAAGGTGAAAGAGAAGAGTGAAAAAGCTGGCTTAAAACTCAATATTCAAAAACTAAGATCATGGCATCTGGTCCCATCACTTCATGGGAAATAGGAGGGTGAAAAGTGGAAGAAGTGACAGATTTTATTTGCTTGGGCTCCAGAGTTACTGGGGATGGTGACTGCAGTCATGAAATTAAAAGATGGTTGCTTCTTGGAAGGAAAGCTAGGACAAACTTATACAGCATAATAAAAGGCAAAGAACTCACTTTGCTGACAAAGCTCTATATAGTGAAAGCTATGGCTTTTCAAGTAGTCATGTATAGATGTGAGAATTGGACCATGAAGAAGGCTGAGTGCCAAAGAATTCATGCTTTTGGATTGTGGTGATGGAGAAGACTTTTGAGAGTCCATCCTTGGACTGCAAGGAGATCAAACCAGTCAATCCTAAAGGAAATCAGCCCTGAATATTCATTGGATGGACTGATGTTGAAGGTGAAGCTCCAATACTTTGGCTACCTGATGCAAAGTGCTGACTCGTTGGAAAAGGCCATGATGCTGGGGAAGATTGAAGGCAAAGGAGAAGAGGGATACAGAGGATGAGATAGATAGCTTCACTGCTGCTGCTGCTAAGTCGCTTCACTACGCTACTCTATGCTAAGTCGCTTCAGTCGTGTTGGACTCTGTGCGACCCCATAGACGGCAGCCCACCAGGCTCCGCCACCCCTGGGATCCTCCAGACAAGAATACTGGAGTGGGTTGCCATTTCCTTCTCCAATGCATGAAAGTGAAAAGTGAAAGTGAAGTCGCCCAGTCGTGTCCGACTCCTAGTGACCCCATGGACTGTAGCCTACCAGGATCCTCTGTCCATGGGATTTTCCAGGCAAGAGTACTGGAGTGGCTTGCCATTGCCTTCTCTGTAGATAGCCTCACTGACTCAATGGAAATGAATTAGAGCAAACTCTGGGAGATAGTGAAGGACAGGGAAGCCTGGAGTGCTACAGTCCATAAGGTTGCAAAGAGTCGACAGAACAACAGTAACAGCACATGAATGAAGTCTCTTTTGTATTTGGTTGGGGTGGGCAATCCCTAAAACAGCCCCTAGTAATACATACTTTGTAATTCTTACTGCTGTGAAACCCCTTCTTTGAAGGGGTGGACGTAGAGATTGAGTGTGGGCTGGATGTAGAGACTGATTCCAAAGAATAACATTTGATCAAAATAAAGAGATGCCACATACAAGATTAGATTATTATAGACTCAGGCTTCTATTTCACTCATTCTCACTTGTTCTCCGCTTGCTCTGATGGAAGCCAGCTGCCATGTTGTAAAACACCTAATGAAGAGGTCCTTGGCCTCCAGCCAACAACCAGAAAGAACTGAGTCTCTTGGTCCTACAGTCTTCGACCCAAGAGTGAGCTTTGAAGCAAATTCTGCCAGCATCCCAAGAGTGAGCTTTGAAGAAAATTCTGCTCCAATTGAAATGCAAGATGGTAATGGTCCTGGCTAAAAACATAATCGAAACCCTGTGAGAGATCATGAGCTTCAGGACAGACACATATGCTGCAGACTTCATAGTGGCACTATTTACCAAGACATTGAAGCAACCTAAATGTACATTGGCAGATAAATGGATAAAGGAGATGTAGTATCAGATGAAATCAGATCAGTCGCTCAGTCGTGTCCGACTCTTTGCGATACCATGAATCGCAGCACACCAGGCCTCCCTGTCCATCACCAACTCCCCGAGTTTGCTCAGACTCACGTCCATCGAGTCAGTGATGCCATCCAGCCATCTCATCCTGTGTTGTCCCCTTCTCCTCATGCCCCCGATGCCTCCCAGCATCAGAGTCTTTTCCAATGAGTCAACTATTCGCATGAGGTGGCCAAAGTACTGGAGTTTCAGGTTTAGCATCATTCCTTCCAAAGAAATCCCAGGGCTGATCTCCTTGAGAATGGACTGGTTGGATCTCCTTGCAGTCCAAGGGACTCTCAAGAGACTTCTCCAGCACCAAAGTTCAAAAGCATCAATTCTTCGGTGCTCAGCCTTCTTCACAGACCAACTCTCACATCCACACATAACCACAGGAAAAACCATAGCCTTGACTAGATGAACCTTTGTTGGCAAAGTAAAGTAATGTCTCTGCTTTTGAATATGCTATGTAGGTTGGTCATAACTTTCCTTCCAAGAAGTAAGCGTCTTTTAATTTCATGACTGCAGTCACCATCTGCAGTGAATTTGGAGCCCAGAAAAATAAAGTCTGACACTGTTTCCACTGTTTCCCCATCTATTTCCCATGAAGTGGTGGGACCAGATGCCATGATCTTCATTTTCTGAATGTTGAGCTTTAAGCCAACTTTTTCACTCTCCACTTTCACTTTCATCAAGAGGCTTTTGAGTTCCTCTTCACTTTCTGCCATAAGGATGGTGTCATCTGCATATCTGAGGTTATTGATATTTCTCTCAGCAATCTTGATTCCAGCTTGTGTTTCTTCCAGTCCACCATTTCTCATGATGTACTCTGCATATAAGTTAAATAAACAGGGTGACAATATACAGACTTGACGAACTCCTTTTCCTATTTGGAACCAGTCTGTTGTTCCATGTCCAGTTCTAACTGTTGCTTCCTGACCTGCATACAAATTTCTCAAGAGGCAGATCAGGTGTTCTGGTATTCCCATCTCTTTCAGAATTTTCCACAGTTTATTGTGATCCACACAGTCAAAGGCTTTGGCATAGTCAATAAAGCAGAAATAGATGTTTTTCTGGAACTCTTTTCCTTTTTCCATGATCCAGCAGATGTTGGCAATTTGATCTCTGGTTCCTCTGCCTTTTCTAAAACCAGCTTGAACATCAGGAAGTTCATGGTTCACATATTGCTAAAGCCTGGCTTGGAGAATTTTGAGCATTACTTTACTAGCATGTGAGATGTGTGCAATTGTGCAGTAGTTTGAGCATTCTTTGGCATTGCCTTTCTTTGGGACTGGAATGAAAACTGACCTTTTCCAGTCCTGTGGCCACTGCTGAGTTTTCCAAATTTGCTGGCATATTGAGTGCAGCACTTTCAGAGCATCATCTTTCAGGATTTAAAATAGTTCAACTGGAATTCCATCACCTCCACTAGCTTTGTTTGTAGTGATGCTTTCTAAGGCCCACTTGACTTCACATTCCAGGATGTCTGGCTCTAGGTCAGTGATCACACCATTGTGATTATCTGGGTCATGAAGATCTTTTTTGTACACTTCTTCTGTGTATTCTTGCCATCTCTTCTTAATATCTTCTGCTTCTGTTAGGTCCATACCATTTCTGTCCTTTATCGAGCTCATCTTTGCATGAAATGTTCCTTTGATATCTCTTATTTTCTTGAAGAGATCTCTAGTGTTTCCCATTCTGTTGTTTTCCTCTATTTCTTTGCATTGATTGCTGAAGAAGTCTTTCTTATCTCTTCTTGCTATTCGTTGGAACTCTGCATTCAGATGTTTATACCTTTCCTTTTCTCCTTTGCTTTTCACCTCTCTTCTTTTCACAGCTATTTGTAAGGCCTCCCCAGACAGTCATTTTGCTTTTTTGCATTTCTTTTCTATGGGAATAGTCTTGATCCTTGTCTCCTGTACAATGTCATGAACCTCATTCCATAGTTCATCAGGCACTCTATGTATCAGATCTAGGCCCTTAAATTTATTTCTAACTTCCACTGTATAATCATAAGGGATTTGATTTAGGTCATACCTGAATGGGCTAGTGGTTTTCCCTACTTTCTTCAATTTCAGTCTCAATTTGGCAATAAGGAGTTCATGATCTGAGCCACAGTCAGGTCCTGGTCTTGTTTTTGCTGACTGTATAGAGCTTCTCCATCTTTGGTTGCAAAGAATATAATCAATCTGATTTCGGTGTTGACCATCTGGTGATGTCCATATAGAGAGTCTTCTCTTGTGTTATTGGAAGAGGGTGTTTGCTATGACCAGTGCATTTTCTTGGCAAAACTCTATCAGTCTTTGCCCTGCTTCATCCTGTATTCCAAGGCCAAATTTGCCTGTTACTTCAGGTGTTTCTTGACTTCGTACTTCTGTATTCCAGTCCCCTATATTGAAAAGGACATCTTTTTTGGGTGTTAGTTCTAAAAGGTCTTGTAGGTATTCATAGAACCGTTCAAATTCAGCTTCTTCAGCGTTACTGTTTGGGGCATAGACTTGGATTACTGTGGTATTGAATGGTTTGCCTTGGAAACGAACAGAGATCATTCTGTCGTTTTTGAGATTGCATCCAAGTACTGCAGTTCGGACTCTTTTGTTGACCATGATGGCCACTCCGTTTCTTCTGAGGGATTCCTGCCCACAGTAGTAGATGTAATGGTCATCTGAGTTAAATTCATCCATTCCAGTCCATTTCAGTTCACTGATTCCTCGAATGTTGACATTCACTCTTGCTATCTCTTGTTTGACCACTTCCAATTTGCCTTGATTCATGGACCTGACATTCCAGGTTCCTATGCAATATTGCTCTTCACAGCATCGGACCTTGCTTCTATCACCAGTCACATCCACAGCTGGGTATTCTTTTTGCTTTGGCTCCATCCCTTCATTCTTTCTGGAGTTATTTCTCCACTGATCTCCAGTAGCATACTGGGCACCTATTGACCTGGGGAGTTTCTCTTTCAGTATCCTACCTTTTTGCCTTTTCATACTGTTCATGGGGTTCTCAAGGCAAGAATACTGAAGTGGTGGGCCATTCCCTCTCCAGTGGACCACATTCTGTCAAATCTCTCCACCATGACCCGCCCATCTTGGGTTGCCCCACGGGCATGGCTTAGTTTCATTGAGTTAGACAAGGCTGTGGTCCCAGTGTGATTAGATTGGCTAGTTTTCTGTGAGTATGGTTTCAGTGTGTCTGCCCTCTGATGCCCTCTTGCAACACCTACCATCTTACTTGGGTTTCTCTTACCTTGGCCGTGGGATATCTCTTCACGGCTGCTCCAGCAAAGCGCAGCCATTGCTCCTTACCTTGGACAAGGGTTATCTCCTCACCACCGCCCTTCCTGACCTACAATGTGGGATAGCTCCTCTAGGCCCTCCTGCGCCCGCACAGCCACGGCTGCAAAGGACTATTACTTGGACATTAAAAACGATATAGTAATTCCATTTGCAACAACATGGACAGACCTAGGGATTATTATACTAAGTGAAGTAAGTCAGACAGAGAAAGACAAATATCATGATATTACTTCTATGTAGGATCTAAACAAATGCTACAAATGAATTTATTTACAAAGTAGAAACAGAGTCTCAGACAAGACATGGTTACTGAAAGGGAAAAATGGGAGGTGGAAGGGATAAATTAGAAGTTTTAAATGAACAGATATACACTACTATATATAAAATATAAAACCAACAAGGACTAGCACAGTGAACCATATTCAATATTTTGGAACAACCTATAATGGAAAAGAATCTTGGAAAATATTATACATATGTAATATATATATTAATATAGCACGTATATACAAATCACTTTGCTGTACACCTGAAACTAACACAACATTGTAAATCAGCTGTACTTCAATAAAATAAAGGAAGTGAAAGTAAATGTGAAGTCGCTCAGTCGTGTCCGACTCTTTGCGACCCCGTGGACTGTAGCCCACCAGGCTCCTTCGTCCATGTGATTCTCCAGGCAAGAGTACTGGAGTGGGTTGCCATTTCCTTCTCCAGGGCATCTTCCCAACCCAGGGGTCGAACCCAGGTCTCCCGCATTGCAGGCAGATGCTTTAGCCTTATCCAAATTCCTGACCCACAGAAACCATGAGATAATAAATGTGTACTGTTTTCAGATGCTAAATTTCAGGTTAATTTGTTGCACATAAATAGGTGTCTAATATAGTTTCACTAGTTAACATTTTAGGAATTGGGGAGAAGGTAGAAGAGATCTTAATAATTTATTTTTAACTAAAGTCTCACCTGAGAATCAGATTTTTTTCTGTGGTTCTTATTTTGATTTTGCTTTAAATATCTAACACCATTGTTTTGTTTTAGTAGTCTCAGTCTAGTAAGTGTCATTAGATTTATATTTATGATGGAAAACCTTGGAAGTGATCATTTTGAAGATAAATTCTCACTGTGCTATAACCTTTTCATCATCATCACCATCATCATCCCATGTCAAACATACTGCATGTCAGCACCTGTTTTAGGTATTTTACCATCATTAATCCTCACAACAACCCAATGAAGTAAGCACATTTTTGTAACCTTCATTTTATAATATAGGAAACTGAGGCAAAGAAAATATGTAACTGGACCCAGGGCACCCTGATAGTCGGCAGCAGAATCAGGGTACAAATAAGGTCATTAGATTCCAGAGTATGAAATCCTGGCCAGTCTGTGAGTCTAAGTCTCTCAGGCTGTTCAAGATCAGAGAGAGAGGGAAGGTGTAGAGATTATAGAGATATTGCTCTCAGAACATTGATAGAAGTTGAGTTTATTCTTTAGTAACTATTAATATTGATAGCTCATGGCTTTCTTGTGACTCACTTTTCTTTCTCTCTGAAATGTTGCAGAGTAGCAAAACATTAAAATTATATTCTATGATAAAATTTATTATTAATGTTATGATTCTTTTACTCAGAATCAATAGATTAATATCTTTCTCCAGTGTCCAGGATTGTCTGTGTTCTGAGGAAAGAGACTGATAATCACTGTGGAATGATGAAATACCTGATAATGAAGAAAGTGATGAAGAAGATGATGATGGCTATTTCTCTATGACTAAGCCCTCTCTTTATGTTATATAATTTAATCTTTCTCTGACTGAGAAAATACGTGTATCTTGGGGTGAAAATGTAAACAGTAATTTTATTGGGGCTAGATTTTAGAGAATTTTGACTACTAGACTGAAGAATTTAAATAATATTTTAAAGGTACTAGAAAAAAATTGAGTAACTGTGTTGAGAAACGTCCTTATAGTAATCTGTACATAACATTCTGAAGTTAAATTTTGGAAAAATTAAAAGACATCAAGTCCATCGATTCACCTACTCTGAGACTCTTGATTTAGAATAAAATCAAAAAACAAACAAACAAAAAAGACAAACCTACTACTCACATGATTCAAGTCTCCAGAGGTTTTTACCTTGCCTTCCTTCAGAGTAAAGTTTATCAAATCTTCTCTACATATAGACAGTATCCTAGCTCAGAGATAATAATTTCACCTGGGTATTCATGTGTTTGCTGACCTACAACATGCATGCTTTGCTTGTGTTTGCTTAAAATTTTTGGAATATTTTACAAACATTATTCACCCCATCATATCTGACATGTTCAAAAACAGCAGGAAGGCTGATACTTGAAGAGGCATATTAGGCAAATATGCATTGGCTGACTCTGTATTGTGTGCTTATGAACCGATGTATTTCCCTCAGTGCTACCTGATTCTATTAACAATTTATTTTAGATGGAGGACTCCTGGGGGTTAAGTGGGGGGATTTGCCAACAAGACTTCAAAGCCATCCAAGACAACCCTTTGTCTTGTAACTCTGCTCTGATTGTAAAAATTTATTACCAGTATTTAACAGTCTTATATGGTTTTCAGATTCAAATTCAATATCCCTAATGTGATCTGATCAGTACAAGGTATAGTAAAAGTATTTCTTCTGAACCATATACTTTATACTAACATGTTTTTGTTTTGTTATTGCTTTTTAAAATTTAAGTATAGTTGACTTACAATGTTGTGTCAATCTCTGCTGTACAGCTAAGTGGCTCAGTTATATATAATATATATAACTTTTTCATTATGTTTTATCATAGGATATTAAATATAATTCCATGTACTATACATTAGGGCCTGGTTCTTTATTTATTCTAAATATAATAATTTGCATCTGCTAACCCCAAACTCTCTGGAGAAGGCAATGGCACCCCAATCCAGTACTCTTGCCTGGAAAATCCCATGGACAGAGGAGCCTGGAAGGCTGCAGTCCATGGGGTCGCTGAGGGTCGGACACAACTGAGTGACTACACTTTCACTTTTCACTTTCATACATTGGAGAAGGAAATGGCAACCCACTCCAGTGTTCTTGCCTGGAGAATCCCAGGGATGGGGGAGCCTGGTGGGCTGCCGTCTATGGAGTTGCACAGAGTCAGACACGACTGAAGTGACTTAGCAGCAGCAGCAACACCAAACTCCCAGTCCATCACTCTCCTTCCCTCACTCTTGGCAACCCAACTCTGTTTCTGCTTTGTAGATAGGTTCATTTGTGGCATATTTTAGATTCCACATATAAGTGATATTATATGGTATTTGTCTTTCTGATTTATTTCACTTAGTATGATAATCTCTAGTTTAATTCATGTTGCAGCAAATGGCATTATTTCTCCAAAACATTCATACAGATGGCCAATAGGCACATGAAAAGATGTGCAATATCACTAGTTATTAGAGAAATGCAAATCAAAACTACAATGGGGTACTATGTCACATCAGTCAGAATGACCATAATTAAAAAGTCTACAAATAATAAATGCTGGAGAGGGCGTGGAGAAAAGGAAATCTTCCTACAATGTTGGTGAGAAAGTAAGTTGGTATAGCCACTATAGAAAACAGTATGGAGGTTCCTCAGAAAAGTAAAAATACAACTCCCATATGATTTAACAGTATCACTCCTGGGAATATATCCAGATGAAACTATAATTCAAAAAGATACATACATCCCTATGTTCATAGCAGCACTATTCACAATTGCCAAGACACAGAAACTAATCTAAATGTCCATCAACAAATGAGTGGATAAAGAAGATGTGTACATATGTACAGTGGACTACTATTCAGCTGTACTTATAATTTTAAAGAGTTAGACATATTTTGATTCCCATTGCCATCAATACTTTGTGATTTTCCCAATGGTGTCCAAGTTATTCTAGTTCTGTATTTTATTATTGATATCCAATTGTATTCTATGGATTTGAGCATAATTATAACCAAACATGTAGAATTATAAAATCAATAAAAATTTTAAAGTTGTATTTGGGCAACGGAATCATACTTATCAATAATTACCTTAAACGTAAATGGGTTGAATGCCCCAACCAAAAGACAAAGACTGGCTGAATGGATACAAAAACAAGACCCCTACATATGTTGTCTACAAGAGACCCACCTCAAAACGGGGGACACATACAGACTGAAAGTGAAGGGCTGGAAAAAGATTTTCCATGCAAATAGGGACCAAAAGAAAGCAGGAGTAGCAATACTCATATCAGATAAAATAGACTTTAAAACAAAAGCTGTGAAAAGAGACAAAGAAGGTCACTACATAATGATCAAAGGATCAATCCAAGAAGAAGATATAACAATTATAAATATATATGCACCCAACATAGGAGGACTGCAATATGTAAGACAAATGCTAACAAATATGAAAGGAGAAATTAACAATAACACAATATAATAATAATAACACAATAACACAAAGAAGGTCACTACATAATGATCAAAGGATCAATCCAAGAAGAAGATATAACAATTATAAATATATATGCACCCAACATAGGAGGACTGCAATATGTAAGACAAATGCTAACAAATATGAAAGGAGAAATTAACAATAACACAACAATAGTGGGAGACTTTAATACTCCACTCACACCTATGGATAGATCAACTAAACAGAAAATTAACAAGGAAACACAAACTTTAAATGATACAATAGACCAGTTAGACCTACTTGATATCTATAGGACATTTCATCCCAAAACAATGAATTTCACCTTTTTCTCAAGTGCACACGGAGCATTCTCCAGGATAGATCACATCCTGGGCCATAAATCTAACCTTGGTAAATTCAAAAAAATTGAAATCATTCCAAGCATCTTTTCTGACAACAATGCAGTAAGATTAGATCTCAATTACAGGAAAAAAGCTATTTAAAATTCCAGCATATGGAGGCTGAACAACAAACTTCTGAATAACCAACAAATCACAGAAGAAATCAAAAAAGAAATCAAAATTTGCATAGAAACGAATGAAACTGAAAACACAACAACCCAAAACCTGTGGGACACTGTAAAAGCAGTCCTAAGGGGAAAGTTCATAGCAATACAGGCATACCTCAAGAAACAAGAAAAAAGTCAAATAAATAATCTAACTCTATACACCGAAAGCAACTAGAAAAGGAAGAAATGAAGAACCCCAGGGTTAGTAGAAGGAAAAAAAATCTTAAAAATTAGAGCAGAAATAAATGCAAAAGAAACAAAAGAGACCATAGCAAAAATCAACAAAGCCAAAAGCTGGTTCTTTGAAAGGATAAATAAAATAGACAAACCATTAGCCAGACTCATCAAGAAACAAAGGGAGAAAAATCAAATCAATAAAATTAGAAATGAAAATGGAGAGATCACAACAGACAACACAGAAATACAAAGGATCATAAGAGACTACTATCAGCAATTATATGCCAATAAAATGGACAACATGGAAGAAATGGACAAATTTTTAGAAAAGTACAACTTTCCAAAACTGGGCCAAGAAATAGAAAATCTTAACAGACCCATCACAAGCACGGAAATTGAAACTGTAATCAGAAATCTTCCAGCAAACAAAAGCCCAGGTCCAGATGGCTTCACAGCTGAATTCTACCAAAAATTTAGAGAAGAGCTAACACCTATCCTGCTCAAACTCTTCCAGAAAATTGCAGAGGAAGGTAACTTCCAAACTCATTCTATGAGGCCACCATAACCCTAATACCAAAACCTGACAAAGATGCCACAAAAAAAGAAAACTACAGGCCAATATCACTGATGAACATAGATATAAAAATCCTTAACAAAATTCTAGCAATCAGAATCCAACAACACATTAAAAAGATCATACACCATGACCAAGTGGGCTTTATTCCAGAGATGCAAGGATTCTTCAATATCCACAAATCAATCAATGTAATACACCACATTAACAAATTGAAAAATAAAAACCATATGATTATCTCAATAGATGCAGAGAAAGCCTTTGACAAAATTCAACACCCATTTATGATAAAAACTCTCCAGAAAGCAGGAATAGAAGGAACATACCTCAACGTAATAAAAGCTATATATGACAAACCCACAGCAAACATTATCCTCAATGGTGAAAAACTGAAAGCATTTCCTCTAAAGTCAGGAACAAGACAAGGGTGCCCACTTTCACCATTACTATTCAACATAGTTTTGGAAGTTTTGGCCACAGCAATCAGAGCAGAAAAAGAAATAAAAGGAATCCAAATTGGAAAAGAAGAAGTAAAACTCTCACTGTTTGCAGATGACAATATCCTCTATATAGAAAACCCTAAAGACTCCACCAGAAAATTACTAGAACTAATCAATGAATATGGTAAAGTTGCAGGATATAAAATCAACACACAGAAATCCCTTGCATTCCTATACACTAAAAATGAGAAAATAGAGAAATTAGGGAAACAATTACACTCACCATTGCAACGAAAAGAATAAAATACTTAGGAATATATCTACCTAAAGAAACTAAAGACCTATACATAGAAAACTATAAAACACTGGTGAAAGAAATCAAAGAGGACACTAATAGATGGAGAAATATAGCATGTTCATGGATTGGAAGAATCAATATAGTGAAAATGAGTATACTACCCAAAGCAATTTATAGATTCAATGCAATCCCTATCAAGCTACCAATGATATTCTTCACAGAGCTAGAACAAATAATTTCACAATTTGTATGGAAATACAAAAAACCTCGAATAGCCAAAGAAGAATGGAACTGGAGGAATCAACCTACCTGACTTCAGGCTCTACTACAAAGCCACAGTCATCAAGACAGTATGGTACTGGCACAAAGACAGAAATACAGATCAATGAAACAAAATAGAAAGCCCAGAGATAAATCCATGCACATACAGACACCTTATCTTTGACAAAGGAGGCAAGAATATACAATGGATTAAAGACAATCTCTTTAACAAGTGGTGCTGGGAAAACTGGTCAACCACTTGTAAAAGAATGAAACTAGACCACTTTCTAACACCATACACAAAAATAAACTCAAAATGGATTAAAGATCTAAACGTAAGACCAGAAACTATAAAATTCCAAGAGGAGAACATAGGCAAAACACTCTCTGACATACATCACAGCAGGATCCTCTATGACCCACCTCCCAGAAATTGGAAATAAAGGCAAAAATAAACAAATGGGACCTAGTTAAACATAAAAGCTTCTGTGCAACAAAGGAAACTATAAGCAAGGTGAAAAGCTAGCCTTCAGAATGGGAGAAAATAATAGCAAATGAATCAACTGACAAACAACTAATCTCAAAAATATACAAGCAACTCCTACAGCTCAATTCCAGAAAAATTAATGACCCAATCAAAAAATGGGCTAAAGAACTAAATAGATATTTCTCCAAAGAAGACATACAGATGGCTAACAAACACATGAAAAGATGCTCAACATCACTCATTATCAGAGAAATACAAATCAAAACCATTATGAGGTACCATTTCACGCCAGTCAGAATGGCTGTGATCCAAAAGTCTACAAGCAATAAATGCTGGAGATGGTGTGGAGAAAAGGGAACCCTCTTACACTGTTGGTGGGAATGCAAACTAGTACAGCCACTATGGAGAACAGTGTAGAGATTCCTTAAAAAACTGGAAATAGAACTGCCTTATGATCCAGCAGATAATCACGATGGTGTGATCACTGACCTAGAGCCAGACATCCTGGAATGTGAAGTCAAGTGGGCCTTAGAAAGCATCACTATGAACAAAGCTAGTGGAGGTGATGAAATTCCAGTTGAGCTATTTCAAATCCTGAAAGATGATGCTGTGAAAGTGCTGCACTCAATATGCCTGCAAATTTGGAAAACTCAGCAGTGGCCACAGGACTGGAAAAGGTCAGTTTTCATTCCAATCCCAAAGAAAGGCAATACCAAAGAATGCTCAAACTACTGCACAATTGCACTCATCTCACATGCTAGTAAAGTAATGCTCAAAATTCTCCAAGCCAGGCTTCAGCAATATGTGAACCATGAACTTCCTGATGTTCAAGCTGGTTTTAGAAAAGGCAGAGGAACCAGTGGTCAAATTGCCAACATCCTCTGGATCATAGAAAAAGCAAGAGAGTTCCAGAAAAACATCTATTTCTGCTTTACTGACTATGCCAAAGCCTTTGACTGTGTGGATCACAATAAACTGTGGAAAATTCTGAAAGAGATGGGAATACCACACCGCCTGACCTGCCTCTTGAGAAATCTGTGTGCAGGTCAGGAAGCAACAGTTAGAACTGGACATGGAACAACAGACTGGTTCCAAATAGGAAAAGGAGTACGCCAAGGCTATATATTGTCACCCTGTTTATTTAACTCATGTGCAGAGTACATCATGAGGAACCCTGGGCTGGAAGAAGCAGAAGCTGGAATCAAGATTGCTGGAAGAAATATCAATAACCTCAGATATGCAGATGACACCACCCTTATGGCAGAACGTGAAGAGGAACTCAAAAGCTTCTTGATGAAATTGAAAGTGGAGAGTGAAAAAGTTGGCTTAAAGCTCAACATTCAGAAAATGAAGATCATGGCATCCGGTCCCACCACTTCATGGGAAATAGATGGGGAAACAGTGGAAACAGTGTCAGACTTCATTTTTCTGGGCTCCAAAATCACTGCAGATGGTGACTGCAGCCATGAAATTAAAAGACGCTTACTCCTTGGAAGGAAAGTTATGACCAACCTAGACAGCATATTCAAAAGCAGAGACATTGCTTTGCCAACAAATGTTCATCTAGTCAGGGCTATGGTTTTTCCTGTGGTCATGTATGGATGTGAGAGTTGGACTGTGAAGAAGGCTGAGCACCGAAGAATTGATGCTTTTGAACTGTGGTGTTGGAGAAGATTCTTGAGAGTCCCTTGGACTGCAAGGAGATCCAACCAGTCCATTCTGAGGAGATCAGCCCTGGGATTTCCTTGGAAGGAATGATGCTAAAGCTGAAACTCCGGTACTTTGGCCACCTCATGCAAAGAGTTGACTCATTGGAAAAGACTCTGATGCTGGGAGGGATTGAGGGCAGGAGAAGAAGGGGATGACAGAGGATGAGATGGCTGGATGGCATCACTGACTCGATGGACGTGAGTCTGAGTGAACTCTGGGGGTTGGTGATGGACAGGGAGGCCTGGCGTGTTGCGATTCATGGGGTCACAAAGAATCGGACATGACTGAGCGACTGATCTGATCTGATCTATGATCCAGCATTCCCACTGCTGGGCATACACACTGAGGAAACCAGAATTGAAAGAGACACGTGTACCCCAATGTCCATCGTAGCACTGTTTATAATAGCCAGGACATGGAAGCAACCTAGATGTCCATCAGCAGATGAATGGATATGAAAACTGTGGTACATATACACAATGGAGTATTACTCAACCATTAAAAAGAATACATTTGAATCACTTCTAATGAGGTGGATGAAACTGGAGCCTATTATACAGAGTGAAATAAGCCAGAGAGAAAAACACCAATAAAGTATACTAATGCATATATATGGAATTTAAAAAGATGGTAACAGTAACCTTGTATACGAGACAGCAAAAGAGACACTGATGTATAGAACAGTCTTTTGGATTCTGTGGGAGAGGGAGAGGGTGGGATGATTTTGGTGAATAGCATTGAAGTATGTATAATATCATATATGAAATGAGTCGCCAGTCCAAGTTTGATACACGATACTGGATGCTTGAGGCTGGTGCACTGGGACAACCCGGAGGGATGGTATGGGCAGGGAGGAGGGAGGAGGGTTCAGGATGGGGAACACATGTATATCTGTGGCAGATTCATTTTGATATATGGCAAAACCAATACAATATTATAAAGTTAAAAGAAAGAAAAAAAAATAAAGTTGTGTTTGGAGTGAAAATATAAAGCTTTAAAAAATGATACAAACAACCACATAGCTTATTCTGAACTTCCTGGTAGTTAAAAAAAGAAGGGATTCTAGGATTCTAGAAGTGGTTCAGCTCAGAACTCAAGAATAACTCTAGAGAGTCCCCAGTTGGTTCTCAGTCAGTTCTGTCTGAATATTAAGAAATGTATTGACTATTAGCACAAATTAGTTTTTGATAACTTTAAGAAAAAGAGAACAGGCCCCATCAGGAGATACAGGATAGGGAAGTTTTGTGTTGATATTGAGTGAAGTGGCAGTCTAGGAGGCTAGGCCCTGGGAGGAGGGGTGGAGGCCACAAGTCTTTTGCTTGACATCTAAAAAGGTAATAGAGAGTGACAGTTTTTGTACAACAAATTTTAATATTCAGACATCTCATTGACACATTCTGATTTTTCACTTGGTCTAAGTTGCTAGTGGAGAGACATCCCTAGTAGACCAGAGGCTGAGACTTTTTCCTCCCAATGCAGGATCCTAGGTATAAACCCTGGTCAAGGAATTGGATCCTACATACTGCAACTAGAAATTTGCATGCCACAACTAAAGATCCTGCATGCCACAATGAAGATTAAAGATCCCGAGTGCTGCAACTAAGATCTCACATACCCAAATAAATAAGTTACTTAGTTAAAAAAATTAAATCGTTATTGGAAAAACAAAAGATTGGTTGAATCTATTTATTTGGATGATTCATGAATATTTTCCTCACTAAATCTACTTTGAGAGCTAACTTAATTATTGTCTTGGAGAATTAGAACAAACACCATCTTATATTTTATCTTTAAAGCTTCTGAGATATATTCTTAGTTTTGCCATATCATTCCTTCCTCTCAGTCACCAGACATTTTGAAGTTGATGTAAATTTGATCTCGTAGCTCATCCATTACTCCTGGGGCTGAAGGTGACAGCTGTCATTAGTTTAATGATAATAGTTATCCATTGCCATAATTAAGGTGATCACTTAAGGAGGCTGGATGTATCATTACTTAATACATAAAATTAGAAGAAGATGTCATGGCTGGGCACACAACATCACCCATTACACTTGAAGATGAGTCAACGCATTAAATGCTTCTCAATAAAACAACAGTGTACACCTTCAGGACTTATCATTTTCAGCAGGATCTTAAATAACATCATAAAGTAGGACTCTCCCCTGCTCTAATGTTGGCCATTATGGCCAAATGCAAGCTCCTGTACATCATTCATATCATGCAGGCAGCTTCACAACTGTGATGCTTTATGTGTGTGGCTACAGAGTATGAAGCCATTTTCAGGCCCAGCTCAATTGCTCCCCACTCACTCCCTAGAACCTTTTCAAGAACTGGTCTTTCTTTCTACTGGCCTGCTGAAACTTTCCTCCTATAGCACTCTGAACAATCTCTTCCAATAGATGCTTTTTTAAATTGATTAAGCCCTTTAGAAACACTGTCATAAAAAGAATCAGAACTCAGTTATTTTTATTTTCTTCTGCAATTTTCTTGGGACATGTGTCAGCATATCTTGACTTGGTTGTCTTTAACTGAGTGCTTGTTAGATGTTTCCTAAGGAAATAATTTCAATAGCTCCTGGAAATCAGTATCCATGGCACTTATATTATATCTCTACTAAATCTAGCACTAATTTCTCTCATTATGTTTCAATTTTTCAAATCTCAGAACCAATCCCAGGATGATTCTCTCAACATACTTTGTTGAGAAGTTGGAATGAGATGGATGGTTTTGCTTCTTTATTGAAATACTCCAGGGATGACAGCAGAGAGTTTATTGGTACCAACTATCTGCATAGATCCAGTGCCCAAACTTGTTAAAATTGAATTAACTTCATCAGAATTTTCTTGGAAATTCAATGTTCCTTTCTTAAATTCCATTTAGCCATTTCCTGATTTATTTAAACACTTGTTCATTCATTTATTTGTCATTTAACAAGGATTTATTAAATTCCTTCTATGTACCAGATGCTGTAGAGGAAGTATAGAGTTCAATTAGATTAGTCTGTGTTGTAGAAATTTGTAATTCCTTTGGGTTGATTACTTTCAGGCAAGGGAAGCAGTCATTTGTACTGATAACTATAATATATTGTAATGTGTACTATCTTAGAGGCTAGTTAGTAACTGTGAATACACAGACCACACACAAAGATTAATTCTGCATAGGAATTTCAAGAAATATTTCAAAGAAGTGGTAATCATTTATTTTGAATGTTAGTGAAACAGTGAGTTTTCCAGATAGATGAAGTTACAAAGAGTTCACCATATTTGGGAAAATAAATGAAGTGTGGGGGAAGTTTAGATACACAATGCATCCAGAAGAGAGGTAATGTTCCATGCATGGCTCAGAAAGGAGGCTGGAACCAGTGAACTGAGGATCTTACAGGTTGTACTGAATCATTTAGGAGGCGATCCTACAGGCACTTTACCTTCAGAGTACAGCATTTTTGTCTATGCATGAGTTCACTGGTTCTCTTGAAACAAAGTACTACAGAATTGTTAGCTTGAAAAAGTTTTATGTTTAAAAAATTATATGTACCAAGTTTGATGTATTTTTCTGTAATAGCTATTTTCAGTAGTATTCTATTAGATGAATTAAAAAAAAAAAACAAGCTAAAATACAACCCTTAAAAAAGATGTTTTAAAGCTAAAACTAATTTTTTCAACATGGGAAAGATAACTAAAAGGAAATATTTTAACTGTCATGTGATTTTTATATCTGAAAACAATATATATATACAATATATATGTACTATATATATATAAACAATATATATATATATATAATATATATGTACTAACTATACTTTTTTTTTCAAAACTGCCCTCTCAGAGATTTTGGAAATAGAATTTTCAACCTATATAAAAGTAAAAGAAGTGTTCAAGTTTTTTCAACAACTAAGTATAATAAGGGAAATTTGCCTAGTGAATTTCAATAGCAATAAGAAACTTGAATAATAGGTGGAAAAGATTGTAAAATGTGGCTCATGACATGAACCATTGAACCAGTTTTTCATTTAATTCTTCCTTTTTATCATGAAGTAAACTTTTAGATATGCAATCATTAAAATCAAATATCACAATATATTGGGCTTGGAACCATATCTTAAATTTGAAATAGTTTATTAGGTTAAATGAAAATTTTCAGAAACAATAAATCATTTATAATCATGTATATTATTCAAGATTATATATGTATATGAATCATGTTCTATTCATAACAAGTTTTTAGTTTTAAAAAGTGAATCCATAATACGTTTCTTTCAAAATATCAATTCTGAGGTAATAAATATTTTAACTGAGGTAATAAATATGTTATGTAAAATAAGGTAAACCTATAAATGAAATAATTCTAATATATAAATGGCTTAAAATTTATAAATCAATTTATGTCTGAATACGCATATAAATTTAAATCATTATGTGTTTGAATTCTGGGTATTCATGGCAATAATCTTGCATAAATAGACCTGTATAAATAAAAATGTTTGGATCTGTTTCTGTGGAGGATAGGAGCTATCTGTGTTTCCTACAAAGGATCTGGCACAGACTAGGATAAAATGTAACCTCTGATCCATGAAATACTCTATCCCTTGGTCCATAAGTGACTTAATTCCTTTTTTAAGTTTTTAGGATATACAATTAGATATTATTTTAAATGTTGTAATTATTTATCAACCCACCACCCCAAGCAAACACTAGGACCTTGACAATAACCTGCATTGAATCATATTCCTTCTACCGCTCTGACTCCTCACAACCATGGGGCTCACATCCTAAATCTTGGGTTTATCTTTCACATATTTTCTTTGCAATGTGGTTTTATTTTAAATTACATTTTAATTTTAGAATTCAAAATTTTCTTTCTTTGTTTTTAATTTTAGAAAGAAGATATCACAATTATGATTTATTTGGGGATTTACTTTTTCTCATTTACATTGTACCACCGAAGTCCATATCACTGCATGCCTCTGTAGTTCATTTCCTTTAACTGCAGAAATATTACATTATTGGGTATGCCACAGTTTTTCATTTACTCTCCCAATAATAGGCATCTATGCAACTTTAGGTTTCTTCTATGGTGATCAGTAACTCTAAAGGCATTTGTGTGCATGTTTCCTGATTAACTTAGCAAGCATTTCTCTAGTACATATAATGCTGGATTAGAGCATTTATGAAGAATCCATTTTAGGAAGTGTTCATAAAAGTGTTTTCCATGGTGGTTGAACCTATTGCTCTGTCAGGGATTTTCCTGCAAGAGATTTCAGACAAGATTTATGTGTTTTGGACAATTAACTCTGGTAGCAATGTTAGGGGTGATATTATGTATGGAAGCAGAATTTGGGAGGTTCTGAGGGGATCATGCCCTTAGTCATTTCAGTTGTGTATACATTTTTTAGAAAACTATACTCTTTTAATTAATTACAAAATATGTATCAAAAACTGTGTACTGACATTCAAAACCATGTGAGAGAAAAATCCCTTTGTCACCACATCCAAGACCACTGACACACAAAAATAAAAATTCTGGAGACATTGCTACTGAAGTGAAGCAAGGCAAATGATAGCAAATGGCCTTATTATTTCTGTTCCTATCTCCACACCTCCTCTCCAAGTCACACATAATCACAGTATCATAGAGATTGATGCCATAATATTTAATTTTTGTCCAGTAATCTGCATTCATATGGCTATCATATAGCAACATGTAGAAGAATTTTCAAATTTCCTCAAGCTTCCTTTGAAATAATACAGAAAAGAAGAGATGTGACTTTTCCCCCCACTGTTGCTTGTTTCTCTTTTTTATGGTTCTAAACTCTGGCAATATCCTTGAACTCATATCCAATCCTTCTGCAAATTTGTTGGTTCTTCCTTCAAAATATATCTCAAATCATATGACTCCACAACTCTCCAGTGCTAGCTCACTGGTCCAAGTCAACACCTCCTACATCGATTAGTGGATTAGTAACCTGTGTGCCACAGATTCTTCTCAACCAGGCCACTTGATCTTCAAAAGCATGAATCTGATCATGCCACTTCTCTTCTAAAACACCTCCGTGAGATTTCATCTCCTTTAGCATAAAATCCTAACTCCATACCATGTACCATGACTTAAAAAGATACTACCTGATATAGCCTTGGATTAACTCTGATTGGACAATATTTTCTGTCACTCACCACTGTCTTTCTCCCCTGTCGTCACATTGGTTTTCTTGCTTTTCCTCAAATGGAAAACAATAATTCTGCCTCAGCATGCATGAGTTCTTCTTTTACTTTCAACATTCTTTCTCCAAATATTGACATACTGCTCTTTTTTCACATACTAACATGCGTCCCTCACTTTAAGGATGTTTCTGCTCAAATTTTTCATCTCTTGAAGCTTTATTTTTTTACCCTTTCATAAATGAAGCTATCTATCATATCACCTCACTTTTACTGTCATCAAAGAATCTACCAGTCTCAGAGAAATATGATAAATATATTTGTTTGTCTCTCCCTTCTCAGTCTCCCCTACTCAAAGGTGAAATTCCCGAGGCATGGGTTTGTTTCGTCCTGCTCAGTACTGTATCCGCTGCACACACTGCAGTGTTAAACACAAGGGATGGATTTCCAAATAAGTGCCTTGAATAAATAAACTAGAGTCTGATTTAGGGAGTTGGTGATGGACAGGGAGGCCTGGCGTGCTGTGATTCATGGGGTCACAAAGAGTCGGACACGACTGAGCTACTGAAATGAACTGAACTGAACTGAATTTCTATATGTACTTTGTTTTCTTTGTTAAAGATTTTAACAAATGATTCAACAACACCAAAATTGTGCTAAGATGCTCAGTTTTTAAAATCCACTTTTTCATGTTGGGTATCTGTGTACAAATTCTATGGATAATTGCATTTATAGAAATCGTTAAGCTGAGAAGAAAATTTTAAAAACCACTATAGTATATAATTTTACTAATCACCAGCTAAGACTGCCCTATATTCCCATTTTATAGGTGATGATATTAGATTTTAGGAGGTTTATGTAATATATCCAAATCCACACAGATCTTAATTACTATGGTTCAAATGGGAGTCATATCTGACCCACTGTTAAACCTGTGATCTTCCCAATTATCCTGGTGTCTTTAGGTCCTCACTGTATTGAAGTAACTAACTGAATATGGGTATTTCCCTGGTGGCTCAGACAGTAAAGAATCTGTCTGCAATGCAGGAGATTGCCTGCTGTTCAGGAGATGCAACTTCAATTCCTGGGTTGAAAAGATCCCCTGGAGAATGAAATGGTGATCCGCTCCAGTATTCTTGCCTGAAGAATCTCATGGACAGAAGAGCCTGGTGGGCTATAGTCCATGGAGTCACCAAGAGTCGGACATGACTAAAGCAACTTAACACACAGACACACAATTACATTGAATATAAGGTGTGCTGACACAGAACCAAGGACAAATTAAGTATGTTAAGAAACATAGATGATATAATCATTACTTTCAAGGAATTCTTTGAAGAGCTGTGTTTAAATTGACTATTGAAGTAGAGGGGCATGAAACATGCATTGCTGAATGAGGTGTAATAGGCTCTGTTATACAACAAGCATCATGTAGTGCATAGGGGAATGAGGGCAGAATGGTCAGTGGGCACTTGGAACCCTCTCCCAAAACTTCAGTACTATGGATATGTCAAGCTATTTCCCACATCAAGAACATTTATCTATAAATGAATGAGAGAATGGGAATCTGTGATCCTTCTACCAGAGAGATCTCACCTGCTCCATGTGATGTCGACGTCTGTTCACTTAAGCCTACTGTTTTATGGAAAAGAAGCTCCGTGGTGGCTCAGTGGTAAAAATTCACTTGCCAAACAGGAGATGCGGGTTTAATCCCTGGGTCTAGAAGATCCCCTGAAGAAAGAAGTGGTAACCTAGGTATTCTTGCCTGGGAAATCCCATGGACAGAGGAGCCTGGTGGGCTACAATCCATAGAGTCACAAAAGAGTTGGACATGATTTAGCGAGTAAACAATAACAACAAAAATTGTGGAAAAGATAGAAGGGAGGAGTGATAGTGATGATAAAAGGAGCTCTATCTTACTAAATGGGGCATTGCCATATTTTGCCTTAAGCAATAAATGTGGGAAGATTTTCCGTCAGTGAAAAAGAGCTGCTAAATAAATAAATACCCATAAAAATAAAACTAAGATTCCTTACTGTGAAAGCCATGTATAAAATTAAACTGTAGGCAACAGATAAAAGCCAACAATACCACTGTGTATTATCACAAACCACTTAATTGCAAGAAAATAAAATCAGGGAAAATAAATTTGAGGGAGTGCAATTAAGACTAACTTTGAACAAATGAAATTTTATTTCCTTGTTCTAATTAAAGTCAAACAAATAAAAAATAAACAGCTGTTGAGATTGCTTGGCTTTAATTAAAAAAATGTTTCGAGCTCTTTTTACTCATGTCCACCTGACGTACTTACCTTACAAGAAACCTGACCAAGTGTGAAGAGTTGGCTCCATTCTGGAGAGGTTCAGAAAAGTATACTAATAATTAGAGCAGCAATCAAAATTAGTAAACTTGGAAGCTATGCCAAGACTTGAATGAGATAAAATGCAAATAAGAAATAAAACTAGGAAGCTTTATTGTGAAATATAAATGTTTTAATGCCCATTAAGACTCTTAATGAATAAGGAAGCCTCCAAAGAAGTTGTTCTGATTATTGTTTTGAGATCTTAAAATATTACTTCTGTTTCTCAGATATGTGTTTTCTGTTTCAATTTTTATTTCATATGATACATGTTAGTGTTATACAACTTAAATCAAAGTAGTGAGAATCCTGATATAATCCTGTAGGAATGTTTTGGGAGTAAGGGGTTGGTCTCTTTGGATTACACCAGGCAGGAAAGATGTGTAATTTAAGATTAGATGCACCTACAGATGAACGACCTTGGAAGAAATGAAGTAAAGTAGATTAAGATCAGCACCTGAAGATGTGGGTAACATGTCTTTAGTTTTTTTTTTTTTTCTTTTCTTTAATGAATAGTTAACTTATTTATTTAATAAATAAATAAATAATAGTTATTTTTCTAATAAGCACACGAGTAAAGCTACACAAGTGGGCATCTGAGAGTATAAATGGTCACTGTCAATTAGGTATGATGGTGAAACTCTAGACCTTAACAGGAAATTGACAAAAGCAAGTAAGTATAAGTATGTGTCAGAGAACTTTGTTCACTAGACCAAGGAGCTTGATCTCAGAGCACAGCCATGAAAGGTTACATTATTTGTTTTATAATTGATTTGGTGAACAATCTGGAGCTCTCTGCTCTTGGAATCTGCCTAAGGCAGTGGTTCACAAACTGGTACATGTTGAAATCACTTGGGGACTTAAAGAAATATGAATGCATGCCTTCGACCATAAGACATTCGGATATAATTAGTATGAGATAAGACAAGGACCAAAATCACTATGGAAAGTGACTACAGCTATGAAATTTAAAGACATTTGCTCCTCAGAAGGAAAGCTATGACAAACCTAGACAGTATATTAAAGAGAAGAAATATCACCTTGCTGATAAATGTGTGTATAATTAAAGCTATGGTATTTTTGGTAGTCATGTATAAATGTAAAAGTGGGACCATAAAGAAGGCTGAGCACTAAAGAATTGATACTCTTAAGCTGTGATGCTGGAGAAAAACTCTTGAGAGTCCCTTGGACTGTAAGGAGATCAAACAAGTCAATACTAAAGGAAATCAATCCTGAATATTAATTGGAAGGACTGATGCTGAAGCTGAAGCTCCAATATTTTGGCCACCTGATGAAAAGAGCTGACCCATTGGAAAGGACCCTGAAGCTGGGAAACATTGAAGGCAAAAGGGGGAAAGGGGGCAGGGGGTGAAATGGTTAGATAGCATCACCAACTCAATGCACATGAATTAGAGAAAATTCAGGGAGATAGTGGAAGACAGAGAAACCTGGTATGCTGCAGTCCATAGGTTTGCAAAGAGTCAGACACAACTTAGTAACAGAACAACAACAAGGCACAGACACTGGGGCTGTTAAAAGATTCCCAGAAGATTCTAATAGGAAGTAAAATTTGGGAAGGGATTTGGGGCTGTAAAATTAGCAAGCTCTAGAATTAACTGTGAGTCAGAAATAGTGAGGACTAACTTTCCTATTAAGTACTATGTATGCTATAAGGCTTCAATAATTAATACTGTTTGGCATTATTCATGAATAGATATACACATATCAATAGAGAAAAAGTCTAAACACAAATCCAGATATACATAGAAATTTAACAACCAATAAATGAGGTCTCACAAATCAGTTCTGAAGTGAAATACTAATTATAAAATTGTGTTAGAACTATCAGCTTTTAGGAAGGGTTCAGGGACTATAAGTCACTATTAGCCATTATGTTCAGGGACTATGAGTACATCTATTTCCAGGAGAGTGCAATATGTGGCCAGCTACTCCTGCTCTAATGGCATATAGCATGAGGACAAGGAGGGAAAATTCTTGTTTCAAAAGCCCATGGGCAAGGTATGGCCATGGTGGGCCATATAGAGAAAGAAATTGCTAAGTGTCTGTAAAGGAGTTTTTTTGGGGGGGTATTAACAGGACTGCAAGGAGGTCCAACCAGTCCATTCTGAAGATCAGCCCTTGGATTTCTTTGGAAGGAATGATGCTAAAGCTGAAACTCCAGTACTTTGGCCACCTCATGTAAAGAGTTGACTCATTGGAAAAGACTCTGATGCTGGGAGGGATTGGGAGCAGGAGGAGAAGGGGACGACAGAGGATGAGATGGCTGGATGGCATCACTGACTTGATGGACGTGAGTCTGAGTGAACTCCAGGAGTTGGTAATGGACAGGGAGGCCTGGCGTGCTGCAATTCATGGGGTTGCAAAGAGTCGGACACGACTGAGCGACTGAACTGAACAGGAGTTCCTCTTGAAGTTCAATTTGTACAGATTTTAGAACCATTTGTTAGAGGGGCCCTAATGTAAGCTGGGACAATTTATAAATAATACCATCAATAGGCTTATAAAATCCATCTGTAAATTTTAC